>NC_059108.1:137240226-137440226 GCF_020740685.1 Jaculus jaculus | reverse complement strand
TTTCTTCTAAGAGTTTAGTCTTGAATCTTTTTTATTTTTTGAATATTGCATAAAGACACAAATTTATTGTTTTGCATATGAATATCCAGTGTTTCAAACACAATTATTCTACAGCTTGAACTCTGCCCATTATCTTTCATCCCTGTTAAAAAATAATTGAAAAATATATATATATATATATAGATTCCCAGCCTTTTTTCTCAGTGCTGAGGATTAAATCCAGGAACTGACACATATTAGGCCGTTCAGCTATATTTTCAGCCATTGCACTTTCTGGAATGTTCTAATAACCTTATATTCTAAGGGTACATACACAATTACCTACTGCTTTCATAATCTGGTTTGATATCAAGAAATATGATATCTCCAGTTTTTGTCTATCCAATATATATGAAATACAAATTTAATACCACTAAAATGCTCATGCTACCCAAATCAACCCACACATTCAATACAATCACTATCAAAATTAAAATGGGCTGGGCATAGTGGCACATGACTAATCCCAGCGCCTAGGAGACAAAGGTAGGCATACCACGATGAGTTCAAGGCCAACACGAGACTACATAGTGAATTCCACATCAGCCCAGGCTACAGTGAGACTCTATCTCAAGAAACTAAAAACAAAAACAAAAAATTAAAAAGGCATTTTTCTACAAATAATTTTCTAGAAATTGAAAAAACAATTGTGAAATTTATATGAAGCCACAAAAATCTGAATGCAGCATTATTGAGAAAAACAAACTAGAAGCTTCATTATTTTTCAAATGTAAGAGGGAAACAACTTATCACAATAACTTAATTGTTTATAGATGCTTCAACTTCCAAATAGGTTAGAGAAGAAAAATCAACTGATCTTGAAAATGGCAAATGAAAGTTTAAAAGTAGGTGGGATGAACCCAGAAGATCTTTACTATAGTCTGCCTTTGAAAATAATCATGTAACAGTAGATGGATAATGTTATTAATGCCATTTATATGCATACCGGTTATCACCCCAGAAAAATTGGAAACTATAATCTGTACTTTGCACATCATTACTCACAATGTATTGTTGGCACTTTGTTTCTTAAAGGAAAAAAAAATGATCCCAATGTTTCTCTTAAGAATAGGAGCCAAACCCTTGCTGCCTGTCTCTCAGGACTCTTCCTGAATTGGTTGCTTCTTGCTACCGGAGTTACTGCCAATAAAAAGCAACCAGAAGCAGGGCATGGTAGCACATGCATTGGATCCCAACACTGGGATAGCAGAGGTAGGAGGATCTCTGTGAATTCGAGGCCAGCCTATAACTACATAGTGAGTTCCAGGTCAGCCTGGGCTAGAGTAAGATCCTTCATCAAGAAACAAATAAAAATAAAAATAGAGAATCTAGGAGAATGTGTTTAAAGTACATGATTATGCATGTTCACTGGGAGGTTGATACAAAGTCATGGGATTAAATATTTCAGTCCATTCAGCCTATAGTTGTGAGACAGAGGAAAGTTCCAGAAACAATAGATTTATAATAGATCATTGTCTATAACAATCCATAACAGTTCCACCACTTTTAGCTGCCAGTGGGACTGATACTGAGAAACCTTATTTCATGTTTATAAAGATCTGTCACCATCTTATATATTGTTATTTTTATTCATTCATGGGGAGTGGGTGGGAAGGAGAGAAACAGAGAATGAATGGGCTCACCAGGGCCTCTAGCCACAAGCGAACTCTGGACATATGTGTCACCATTTGCATCTGGCTTATTGTGTGTACTAGGGAATCAAACCTGGATCCTTAGGTTTCACAGGCAAGTACCTTAACCACTATGCCATCATTCCAGCCCCTGACACCATTTAAAAAACATATCATAAATCATTTTCATCAGAGACTCCATATTGTTTATTTATTACTTAACTTTGATTAACATTACCCTGAGTAAGTGGTTTTCATTTTTTTCCTCATTTTTACCTTCTATTAAGCTAAATAATCCTTACTTAAGGCAACAGATCATTAGAGGAATGACTACAATTACTTGGCGACTCCCTAGGATATTGTAGGCAATCACACATAAACTGAGGAAGAATATAGGGGCTTGTCACTGAAAATGGCTTCTAGAATTTGTCATATGATAAGCCTAAAAATGCCCAACACTGAAAACTTAGAAGGCTAAACATTTCTAATCAGTAAATTAAAGAAAAATATCTATAAATCACATTATATTACACTGTTTGATTTAAATATAGGAAATAAGAATTACAGAACATTTCTCTATGCTTAAATGGCCCTGGGCTGTGTGTGTTTACATGTGTGAGACAGGGTGACACTATGGAGGCCAAAGTGGCCCTGAACTCACAGCAATGCTACTGTCTCAGCATGCTGAGAGCTACAATTACAGGTACATAGCACCATCTCTGGCTAGGATTTGGTTTGTAGGTATGGTAGGTACAAATGTCATCAGAAAATCATTCAACAAATGCAGAGTTTCCTCATAGACTCTCCTATCAATTGCATAGGACTCATCATTAATGAGGATATCAAAAGACAGACACCAAGTAAAGAGTATCAGTCCTCAGGTCAATCCAGTCATTCTTAAACTTGGATTCACAGAAGACAACTTATTACCCCAAGGGCTAAAATAGCCTCCATACACTTTCCTATTCTTTAGAGAGAATACAAAGTTAAAACCCCCTTTCTGCAGAGACAAGCTTTGAGATAGGAACAGAAGCAAGTAGGCAGTCTCCTAATCCCAGACCTAAAGGAGTTGGCTAGGTGAACAATTCTAAGCAAAAGTCACTTAGCACTCTTTTCAGCAGCTGCGGAAAGTGTATGCTTTGTGTTAATGAGCTCTGAGGAGGACTGCTTCACTGCAGGGGCGTTGCTGTAGGGCTTACTGTTCACAACTTGCCGGTCTCCTTATGGCACTGTCTATAGTACACAGGCATCTGTTTTCTACTGCTTGATTTTTTTCAGAAAAGAATGGAAGGGACAGGTAGGGGAGAATTTTATATCTTCAAAATTATCCTCACATATCAAAACTGACGGGCCTTTCAAATTTAAGAACACCTTTCACAATAACAATTTGGTAAAAGCAAAAACAGAGATTTACAGCAAGGAGTCAATACGTATAAAATGTGACCTTGAAACCCAGTGCCCTGTGATAAACTGCAGATCTTACTTGAGTTCATTTTTCTAGAAATTTCAATAGAACACTGGATGTAACGTGAACATAATTATGAAATTTATTAACATAAAAATTAAATATCCACCAGGAGTAGAGTAGTCTCTTCTTGGTACCTCAGAAGTTAGATGTATAACATCATTAAACAATTTCTGAGAGAAAACAGAAGGAAGTAGAATTACAGAGAGCAGAAAATACTTTTAAAAGAAATACTATAATGGAATTGCTACTACTATACTTAGTATTTTCAAAAATACTCAGCTTTAATTCCTACAAAAAGCAGGCAGACAGATAATTAACAAATTCAGCATAGTAATTTTAGATGAAAACTCAGTGCAAAGTTAAATATGTGTGTAGAAGGCAAGCCATAATTTTGAACCAAATTCTGATATATTTGGACACTTAGCAAGATCTTATGATTTCCACTGTCATTAATAAACATATCAATTCACATCCACTATGGGAACATGTATTTGTAGTATTTTTGTCCCATTTCTTCTCAATTTCCTTTGAGTTCCAGATAAACTCATCAGGCTTATTTCACAAGAAGAGCCTAGGGTTTCAAATACAACAACAGCTACTTTCTAAATCAAAATATGACAGCATCTTATTTTATTCATGTAAAAAAACTAAACAAAGCTTTATGTAATCATTCCACTAAAGTTCACACAATTAAATAAGTGAAAATGAAGAAAGGCAATTTAATTCCTTTCTATCTTTTCCCTCAAAATAATGTGTTCATAAACTTAAGGTTCACACATGTAACTGGCAAAAGTTTTAAGGCTAAAATCTAACAGCATTTCTCATATTTAACAATGCCCCCCCATAAAGCATTTTATGACCACAATTACAAAATAATAACTGGGATATATCTACAGGCTTAGTAAACAAAATGAAAAGTTATCATTTTATAAGAAGATTAGTATAATTATAAAACATTTTCAAACGTCTTCATTCTGAAAGTATGAAGAAACTTTGTGGGTTTTGTTTGTATAATTAAGTCAGAATATTAATTAAAAGAATTATATTATTTCCTCCTGCCTCACAAAAACTATTTTTTCACCACTGAGCTGATAAGCATTTAATAAATGCAATAAAGCAAAAGAATATCACCCTCAGAAATTTAAAACTGCTGACAAACATAATCCACATATGCTCTTATTTTCTTAAAGGAAATGTGGCCATATTTTCCCATTTTCCTTTTAGGAATTATTTCTTTTCAGCATCAGAATGTTAGAAGAGTTAATTATCCTCAAAAGACTAGAAAATTAATCAATACCTTTGAAAATAGCCTACTTGCACTGCAAGAACATTAAGTGCAGAGTGAAAAATCTTAGACCTTTATTTGAAATAGTGTTTTGTATTAGAAAATTTTAAGACAACTCAATAGACAACTCAAGTAGAATAAAAGTAAATGGATGTGTGAACAAGAAGTCCACCTCTGTTTTTTTTAGACAGGATGCATTTTACATGGCTCCTTGAGTACTTATTCTGTTTTCTCTGCTTTGAAATGTGTGCATAAGTTTGGTATAGGAAACTAGTTAAGTGTAAAATGAACCAGAGTAACTGGGTTGAAATGCTGAATTTGACAGTAATGATTGTGATCTCTGAACTTCACACAGTAACAGCATCAGAACCAAAGGACAACTGAAAGTAACTGACACTGTCAGTTAAGGTACAACAAGCAGCCAATGAAGACTCAGCAGAGTAGTCATTGTTACTGCAAGTACCCAATGGCATTGCCCCATTCTCAATACTGACACTTCTGAGCCCACATCACTGTAAGGATTTCCCATTTTTTCTCCAGCAAATGATCCTAAAGTGTTCAACATCTGTGATACATTCCATGATTTCCACAAAGAAAACCTGTCTGGAGAGGTTTTGAAAATATTCAGTTAAAAGCAAACATACTAGGTTACAGGTGCGGCTGAATGGGAGGATACTTGCCTGACACGCACAAAGTCCTGGGTTCATCCTCAGCAGTATAAATAATAATAATAGTAAATTGAAAATAAAAAAATATCTTAAAACAAGAGAAAATATTTGAGATCTTAGTTTTATTTGCTTTGTAAATTTCTTAACTGGGAGTTTAGAAAAGCTCTATATAGTTGCCATTGGTATGTATGTGTGCATATGTAACTTTATATGGGCACACTGGCGATTCTTGCCACTACAAGTAAATGCCTATTTGGCTTTACATGGATGATTAGGGAATTGAACTCAGGCCACTAATTGTGTAAGCAAACACCTCTGACCAATGAGCCATTTCTTCAGCCCATCTATAAAGCTGTAAAGTGGAGACTATATCTCAAAAATGTATGGGGGGGGGGTCTGGAGAGATGGATCAGTAGTTAAGGCGCTTGCCTGCAAAGCCTAACAACCCGAGTTCAATTCCCCAGTACTCATGTATAACCAGATGCACAAAGTGGTGCATGCATTTGGAGTCCATTTACAAAGGCTGGAGGCCCTGGAATGCTCACACATGTGCACACACTCTCTCTCCATACAAATAAATAAATATTTTTTAAAATATATGTGGGGAAAGGCTGGGAAATGGGCCAGATAGTAAAGCATTGCCTTATAAGCATAAGAACTGATTTAACTAACTTTGGTCCCCAACACCTACAAAACAGCTGGGTGTGGCAGTACGCATTTTAACCCAGCACTGGAGAGGCAGAGACAGGATGCCTGCAGACTAGCTTGTGTAGCTAACTCAGTTAGCTTGAGGATTAATGAGATATTTTGTCTGAAAAAATAAGATGAAGAGCAATCAAAGACACTTGACATCAACTCACAACCTTCACGCACATTTGCACATGCATTCCCGTACACATGTGCCCACACCACCATACATACAACCATACGCAGACAGGACACATACACATGCAAAAAAGAAAAAGTATGTGTTTACAGTTACTTCCTCATTGCTTAGATAAAATGCACGACCAGAAGCAGCTTGGTGGAGGAAAGGTTGTGTTCCTAGCTTACACGTTTTACAGGAAGTTTGATCGTAGCTGAGAAAGCACGGCAGAGCAGAAGCTGGGGACCACATCTCCTCATCATCAAGTAGGAAGTAGCGTGAAAGCTAAATGGGGCAAGAAGGGCTGGGCTATAATACCCTAAGGCCTGCTCCCTGTGATATTTCCTACAGCAAAGTCCCACCTTCCAAAGGCTCCACAACCTTTCCAAGTTCCATCAGCAGGGGATTAAGTATTCAATAACATGAGGCCATGGGGAAAATTTTACACTTAAGCCATCACAGTGTGTATATATGCATATTTATGTATGCATGTAGAAATGTGGTTTTTTAAAGGTAACATTCCAGTGTATTACTTTATTTCCATCACTAATATTGCCACTGAGCTGCCTCTATTACAAGTAGGACATTAAGGTGAAAAAAATCACAAATGTCTTAACTATAAAAGAATTTCATATTTCACAATAAATAGGGACCTAAAAGTCTTGATACATTGTGTTAATGCAACTCATTTACAAATTCCCATGAGAGAGCTGATGTATGCCACATTACTTACATCTTGTTTATTGTATGGACTCTTCGTAAATACCAAGTGGACATCACATTTCTTTTTATTTTTTATAAAATATTTTTACTTAGTTTATTTTATTTGCAAGCAGAGAGAGAGAGAGAGAGAAGAGAGACAGACATATAAAATAGGTGTGCCAGGGCCTTTAGCCACTGCAAACAAATTCCAGATGCATATGCTACTTTGTGCATCTGGCTTTACATGGGTACTGGGGAATCAAACCCAGGTCATTAACAGACAAGTTTGTATTTAACAAGTTATTGATTATAGACATTTTTTCTCTAATATTAAAATTAAAATTACATGCAAGGCTTTTTAACCTTTCATATTTCCACATGTAGATACTTCATATTAAATCACTCATCCTTTCTCGCTTACAGAAAATATCAAACATGGAGCAGAGTCAGACAATACCATGCATTACTACTTACTGTGTGTGATGAACATCTGAAACCTTTCCTAATTTAGTGCTATATATGGGGATCCTAGGAACATACTTCCTTATGCCATCTATTAGCCATAAGAAGAGGTTTTCTTGGGTAAGTGCTAAGATTAATAGTACTATAATATATTGTATAGAAGTGCCAAAGTACATAATGTAATTATTCAAGAAAAGTTATAAAAATTTAGAATACACCAACAATTCATCAGAGTGTGCTGATCTATAATCCTGCTGATCCTTGACGCCAACAGATGTAAGTGATGTTAAGTGGCTGCCACCTAGATTTTATTGAATTATTAGCTTACAATTTAATCATATTTCCTCCTTTCTTTGTTGTGTTTCCTGTTTAGGAGTCTAAAATTATCTTGTACATTTTCCCATTCATTTGTCTTTTTCTTGTTTACTTGTAAGAATTTATATTCTCAATATTAATATAGAACTCAAAACAATCTATACAATGGGATAAAATATTTGAAAAGTACACATCTAACAAGGGCTTAATATTTAGAACACCCCAATAGCAGGGGAAAAAGTAAAGAACTCAACTAAAAGATAGATTTTTCTCAAAACAAGACACACAGATAGCTAATAGGTATGATAAAAATGTTCAATAATCTGATTGCCAAAAAGTAAGACTCAAAACCACAGTGAGCTATATCTCATCCAAGACAGAATGATTATTACCCAAATCACAAAACATAACAAAATCTGGCAAGGTTGTAGAGTAAAGAGAATCCTCACAAAATGTGTTAGAATGGAAGTTACTTCAGCCATCATGGAAGTTCTACATAAAGAGGTTTTACGGAACTAGACATCACTATATGTTGAAAGGAATAATCATTTTGAGTCAAGTAATAAGCAGACTTGGCCAAATGTGTAATCACTCAAGGGTGTTTGAATGCATTAAAAAATATAAGTAAAGAGTTTGGGGCTAAGGAGATGGCTCAGTAATAAAGTGCTTGCTGAACAAGCATGAGGACCTGAGTTTGGATCCCCAGAAGTCACATAAAGCTAAACACTCTATCAAGGATCTATAATCCCAACCCACCTACAGTAAGAAGGGAGGCAGAGAAAGGAGAATACATGAGCAAGCTAGCCTGGTGGACAGAATGACAAGAGATCCTGCCTTAAACGATGTGGAAGGCAAGGACTGACACGTACAGGTGTTCTCTGACTCCCACATGTGTGCCCACACTCACACATATGCACACACACACACACCAAAAAGATGTAGACATACAGCAGAAGAAAGGCCTAGCAATATCATTTTATAATGTTAAAAGCCATAAAATCTTCATTTTAAGTAGATTAGGTTGGTATTAAAACAAAAATTTAGAAATGCAAGCAAGAAAAAAAAAATTTGAAAGCTCAAACAAGCTTAAGAGATGCCAGCACTGGGAAAGAGGGAGGGAGGGAGGGAGGGAGAAAAAGAGAGAGAGAGAGAGAGAGAGAGAGAGAGAGAGAGAGGGGGAGGGAGGGAGGGAGGGAGGGAGGGAGTGTGTGTGTGTGTGTGTGTGTGTGTGTGTGTGTGTGTGTTTGCAATTGCCGTCCGGTCTCTATTTTCAACAAGGACAGCTGATCTGGAAGATACAAATATGCCTTAGGGAAAATTACACAGGGACTTGAGTCCCAAAGAACTATGTATCACCTAGCATGGAATCATATATTGGCCTGAGAGACTCATTTCAGTTGAAATGAAATGGAACAACTTGCTCACAGTAGATCACATTTTCAACCTGCTCACAGCAGATCACACTTTCTATCACTGCTTTCTTGGAAGCAGTCATTGGGGATCATGGGTAATTGTGATGTGAAATAAAATAAATGCTACCTTATCATAAAAGATCATCTATCAAAACCACTTGAAACTCTTCAATACAAAACATTCTTACTGCATTTCTTAAAAAAAAAAAAAAAGAACACTACAGGGCTGGAGAGATTGCTTAGTGGTTAAGGCACCTACTTGCCTGCAAAGCCTAAGGATCCAGGTTCAATCTCCAGATCCCATGTAAGCCAGATGCACAAGGTGGGACATGCGTCTGGAGTTCGTTTGTCATAAATAAAGGCCCTGAAGTGCCAGCCCATTCCCTCTCTCTCTAATAAATCAATACAGTAAAAATAAATCTGTGAAAACCAACTGAGGACTACAAGTCTGTATAAGCATGTAACAGTAGCAGTGGAAAGGAAACAGAGCCTTCTGCAGAAGCGAGGGTCCTCTTGAGCTAGAAAATAAGCATCTCAACACAGAAAGTCTAATGTTATGTAAGACCTTTTAAAGAAACATACATATTGGAATTTTCCAGAAGGCAGGTATAATACATCGTCTAAAAATAACATGGTTTTTATCTCTCCATAAAAATTCTCAAAACATTCATTTATCTCCTCCCTTTTAATTGCCTTATCTTTTTCTTGCTTGACTCTAAACACCAAGTCTGTCTAAATCTCTCAACTCTTTCAAAATATACATCCTCTCCAGTTTCTCAATTTTATAACATCATTTAGTATTTGACACCTACCAAAACATGTGCTTCTATAAACCCCATGCAAATTAGAAGAAGTATTAACATCTAGCCCTAATAATTTCTGCCACTCCTTATGCTACCTGGTTTGGGTCAGGAAGCTGTTCCTGCTTCCTTTTACAAACAGCCTTGCCAACAGTGATAAAGAATGTATATACACTCATGTGACAGTTTGAATGTAAATGCCTCCATAGCCTCATGTGATTGTAATTTAAACCATTTTAAATCTCCAGCTGGTGCTGCCTTTGGGAGATAGAATATTGGGGTGGTGTAGGCCATTCTTGCTGGCCACTCTAAGGTCATTCCTGACTCTTTCCCTGCTGGCATGATAATGTGACTCTTGGCTATCTGTTCTTGCCATTCTTTCCTCAGCACAAAACTCCTCTTGAAACTATGAACCTGGGGTGGGGTGGGGTGGGGTGGTGGGGGGGATCTTTCCTTCCATAAACTGCTTCTGGTCAAGTATAGTGTCCCAGCAAGGAGAACAGATCTATTACACCAATTGTCTACTGGACTAGTCTATGCCTGTGTAAAAAGCCAAAAATGAATCAGCAGACTTTGGTCAGCTTTAGCACAAAGCTCTGAGCAATAGCTGTCAAACATATATAAATAGGCACACTTTTATGTCAGTTTCATATCATTTCTCCAATTGTTACAGCAGATTAAGGCCTCACATGACAAGCCCCATGTTTCTTTCCTGTTTGATAATGACAGTACGCCAGCGCAGTGGTGCAGATCTGTAACCCCAGGTCCTGAGGGGCTCAGACAGGACTGTGAATTCAAGGCCAGCCGGAATTACACAGGCCTTCCTCCAAACAACATGCTTTGACTATAGGACATTGAGAAATCGAGCTGAAACTCAATGGAATCCTCCCCACAATCCCAAAAAATAACATCAAAATAGAAGAGAAAATATATGGAAAGAAGGGAATCCATGCAAGAGGGATAGGGGAGGAAGGGGAAAAAAAACAGTGACGGGAGGGGATTATGGTCAGGGTATGCTCTATGTATGGATGAAAGCTGTCAATATAATGTTAAAAAAAACCAAAAGATAAGCTTACAGAGACCTTGACTGAAGTGGGGTGGAGGACAGGAAAAAAAAAATCTAAGGTCATCTAAAGGGAGATGGCTCAGTGGTTAAAAGTGAATGCTGAGCCAGGCATGGTGACACACACCTTTAATCCCAGCACTCAGGAGGCAGAGGTAGAGGATCGCTGTGAGTTCGAGGCCACCCTAAGAGGGCTATGTAGTGAATTCCAGGTCAACCTGGGCTACAGCAAAACCCTACCTTGAAAAGGAAAAAAAAGGGGGGAATGCTGTACAAGTCTCATGACTCAAGTTCAGATCCTCAGAGGCATGGAAAGGTAGACATTGTGGCACCTGAGTCTGCAATCCCAAAGAACCTACAGAAATGGGAGGCAGGTTCTGGAAGGGGATTTCCAGCTAGTCTGACATCTGCAGAGTCAAATAACCAGAGAGGCTTTGGTTCTAACAAGGAAGACAGAAAGGATGTGTACAACAAGGTAGTCCTCTGACCTCCAAACTAACATGCACGCCCATCCACACACATGCAAGACACTGCGTCACACTCTGCCCAGGATTTGTTTCCTCAAGGCGCTCACTATCTGTGTAAGAGACAATGCTCAGACTAGCTGCAAAGTGAAGGCATCAGAAGAGACAAACCTACATAGAAGACAAAAGAGGTGAGAGATTAAAAAAAAAAAAAAAGAGCAAGAAAAATGGGAGGAATTTGAGGATACATGATCTACTACATGTTTTTAAATTGATTTCAAATTCCGGCCAGTTACTCACTCAATATATATTAGATTAACGCTACACATATGGATTTGGATAATTGAAATAACACAGCATGAGGATACTACACGTAGGAGAAGAGTCAGATAGAGTTTATGAAAACGAATGATGAGTGCTGATACTCGGTCAGTTCTGTCCTTTTTATGTAGGCCAGGAACCCAGCCCATGGAATGGTGCTATGCACAGTTAAGGTGGGCCTCCACACCTCAGTTCACCTAATTAAGATAATCCCTCACTGGCACACTCAGACAGAGGCTCACCAAATCTTGGGTGATCCCTCACAGGTGATTCTAGGTCTGGCCAAGTTGACAATCAACATAAAACACCACAGTCTCACAAAAGTATCCCACGTAACTGAAATCTAATATAAAACATCATAGTCACATGAAAGTATTTCATGTAACTGAAATCTAATGAGTAAAACCATTCTCTAAGCATTAAAAGCAAGAAACTTTATATATCAACTTGACCTTTCAGAGATACAGTTTCTTTCTCTTATTTCAGCTTTACTAGAAAACATATCTTATTGATGAACCATAGGCTTAACAGTCATTCTCTTTCTACAATAAAAAGAATTTAGAGGTAATAAACAGTAGGTTATGGATTTCCTATTTTCATGCAGAAATTATATATTCTGCAATGTATCTTACAGACACTGAATTGAATGTCTCTAGATTCCTAAGGAAATCCTTCTAGGTTGCCTTCTTTTCACACTCTATACTTAATACTATTAAAATCACATTGGAAAAATCTTATCTAATTAATTTTATTTTCAAGTGAAAGGCATAGCCAATTTCTTTTTGTATGTGTGTGCATTTAATTTTCAATAACGGACTATTTTGGAAAATGCTGAACAGCAATCAGGCTAACAATTTTAAATAGAAATACACAGAAAGTTACACTTCGACATCTGTTCCATCTGTGTACCTCAAGGTGTGGGGCTCTGTTAAATCAGACTGACTACAGGCTTTGCTTTTTGTCTTCTTGAACCACATGCTTAGGGATGATCACAAGATTCAATGAATAATGAGTTGGCATGTAAAAAAATGAAAAAAAAATCAAACACACTTAAACATGTCAGGAGACAGCTCAGCTTCAAGCACAAATGCACACGTTGCTCTATGGATGCATACAGCTGTGTGGGCAAACTAGCAAATGAAACATCTAGCCCAATTATTGTTTTAGGGATTAGTTTTGAATAGTTTTATTCAAGACTGCCTTAAAACATAAAACATTAAATAGCCATGAATCAATGATTTCCCATCTCTGCCCTAATGGTATTCCACTATATTATCATGCAATTTCCATTAGAGTTCTAAAAATATTTCATAAAACTATTTTGTATTCTAAAAACACTTTGTTTCAGCTATGATCTTGTTATTGTGCCATACCACCTTTCAAATGACCTTTTCATAGTGAATATCCTGTACTTGTCATAGTAGGAATTAAAGAAATCCATGGCTCAGAAACACCAGCTAAAACATGCCAAGGTATAACTAATAAATAACATCACATGCTATGAATGTTCTGAAGCAGAAACGCCAGGTGCCACACAGCAGGAAAAGCCTATCACCTTCTTTAATACTAAACACAGTAACCTTATGAGGTGTGATTATGTCTGGCTTAGAGATGTTTCGGGCACAGAAAAGTCAAAGAGGATAAGTTACTTTGCAGGGTTTGTAAATGGAGACAAATAGCAATACCAGTTATTTGAACTAAAAAGTTTACATAGAATTATGATGCAGGTGTACTAATAATCCAATGCTAATTAGCACCAGTAACAATTAAAACTTATTTAAATATAGCTGGCTGTATCTGTGTCTGGTTTTTTGTTGTTGTTGTTGTTGCTTTTTCCCCCCAAGGTAGGGTCTCACTCTATTCACTATGTAGTCTCAGGGTGGCCTCAAACTCATGGTGATCCCCTACTTCTGCCTCCCAAGTGCTAGGATTAAAGGCACCACCACGCCAAGCCTATTATGTGTCTGTTTTTGTAGAGTATTTCAGATTTGCGTTATCATGTGTGCCTGTTTGTGTACATGTGTGGGAGGAGCATGAATGCCATGGCAGAAGGCAGGACTGCAGAGATCAGAAGATAACTTTGGAGTGGTCCTCAGCTTCGTGTGTGGGTGTGTGTTTATGCATACACACATGTGTCATCAGAGTCTCTCTTGCTGTTTGCTACTAGCAAGACTCAACTGGCAGGTCTGTGAGCTTAGCTATTCTGAGACTGCCTCCCACTGCCATTGGTGCACTAGGGTGACAGGCAAGTGTGCCACTGTACATTCATTTACTAACTCTGTACATTCTTTTTACTATCAAGTAAGACACTAATGCTGACCTCCGGTCTCCACAAACACATGAACTCACATGCATGTACACCTGTGCACACACACACAAACACATAAACACATCAAGACACATGGACAAATAAAGGTGATTTCTAATGTTAGTAGTAGGGATCTAAGTATTTCCCAGTTCCTACCACGAAAAATGTAAATCCTTTACACAATCAGTGCCACTTTAAAGAAGCACTGAATAATCCCTTCAGTCTTTTTAAAAATGAAATTTTAAAACATTTTATTTATCTATCTTATTTATTTATTTGAGACTGGGGGAAGAGAGAGTTAGAAAGAGAGTGAGAATGGGTTCACCAGGGCCTCCAGCCATTGCAAAGGAACACCAGAAGCATCCACCACCTTATGCATCTGGCTTACATGGCACCTGGAGAATCGAACCTGAGTCCTTAAGCTTCACAACCATATGCCTTAACCACTAAGCCATCTCTCCAGCCCCAAAATAAAATTTTAACAGAATAACCAGAAATAAAAATTCCAGTTCATTTTAATTCCATATTACTAAAGTGACATGAAAGCTAAATATTCTTAAATACATTAATCCACGTCCAAATCATATTAAACACTGGTGAAAATTGTTTAAAAAGTTCTTCAGAGAGCCAGGCGTGGTTGTGCATGCCTTTAATCCCAGCACTTTGGAGGTAGAGGTAGGAGAACCTCCTAGAGTTTGAGGCCACCCTGAGACTACCTAGTGAATTCTAGGACAGCCTGAGCTACAGTGAGACCCTACTTCAAAAACCAAACAAACAACAAAAAAAACCTTGCCATTTCTAAGTACATCAAGATGACAAGCTGTCCTGAGGTTCCTCAGTTCCATCTCCAAATGCTTACTGCATCTCATACAAATAAAAACAGAAGCATTCCCCATCACCATGTCTAGGATGGTGCATAGCTCACAAGGAAGCCATTGTCTAGTGTTCTGACTTCATCTACTGATTCAAGTTGTTGAAGAAGTGGGGGGAAGGGTCTTTTTGACTGTCCTACACAACACAACTGCTGAAACAGTGAATGGATATATTCATCTCAATTCTTGAAATTTTCAAACACTTTTCTTTAAATTATGCCAACAATTATTGACATTGTAACTTGATTGACTATATACTTCCATTTGATAGAGGCTTCTAAACAGAAAACACACCCCACAGCTTAGGTAGGCAGGCTACATCACTGATGCATACCAACAACCTAAACCAGCTCAAACATATATTCCCACATACTTGGTTAAGATATCTGGAAATGGATAAACTTCCACGCTGCTATCTCAACGGCAGAAAGCTCTCTGGTCTTAGAGGGTAAATCTTCTTTAAGACTGGTCCAAGTTCTTTTTTTAATGTTTTATATACTTGAGAGTGACAAAGAGGCAGACAGAGGGAGCGTGAATATGGGCACACTAGGACCTCCTGCCACTGTATACGAACTCCAGACACCTGAGCCACTCTTCATCTGGCTTTATGTGAGTACTGGGAAGTGGAACCCTGGCGGTCAAGTTTGCAAGCAAGCACCTCTAACCACTAAGCCATCTCTCAAGCCCCAGCCTTTTTTTAAATCAGAAGCCGTGCCATCGTCCTTGGGCACCCCCTTTCTCCACAAGCTCCACAAGCACACTGAACCAGACTGGTTTCTGCTGCAGCCATGCTGGCTCTCTGCTGGTCCTCAGACATGCTGGAATCCCTGCCGCCCCGGGGCCTGGCGCCACGCTTCCCGCTGGCTTCCCTCACTGCTGCTGATCTTCCTGATGGTCTGTGAATTAGTCTCTTGCATGCCATCATGTTGGCACTCACTCAGCAAAGCATACTCATAACATGTCAAACATTACACATTGGGGCTAAGCAGATGGCTTGGAGGTTAAAGGCACTTGTTTGCAAAGCATGATGGCCTGATGGTCTAGGTTGAACATTGTTACCCAAGTAAAGCCAGACACACAAAATGGCTTATATGTCTGGAGTTGTCTCCAGTAGCAAGAGGCCCTAACACAGCCATTCATATTATTCATTTTCCCTCCCTCCCCTTCCCTCCCCCCCCTCATAATAACTATTTTCTAAATTACACTTTGCCTTCAATCACCTAAATATCACTTCTGTGTTTCCCCCATGCCAGGGAAATTATCACTTCTAATATACACTATAGTTTATTAATTTGTTAACTGTCTGTATCTGCCTAATAGTGTCCAAGAAAAAAGACTTGCAAAGACATCGGTGTGTCTTAACTGTTCTATTTAGAGTTACAACATTAGGACACAGAATTGTGGCAGGTGCTCAACAAGGAAGGGTGAACCGATGATTCAAGGGTTATGAGAGGAAAACAGACCTGTGTCTACCCAGTAGCCCCTGACATTAACAAGGGCTCCTTGTGTACATATGTGCCCTACACTACATCCTTACTTTCAACATTCTTCATTCTCTTCTGGACCATGTGAAATCTAATGAGTCAAACCGAAACTATGACATCTGTGTAAATTCAGCAGTTCATGTTTTCTGAATATTAGCCCCTTTCTGTGTATCAGTGCATTTAATATGGCAAACTTACCAGGAAACATCAACCACACAGAACAAACAAGGTAATAAACCACAAAGTGGTCTGGAAAGTTTTTCAAGGACACAATGGAATAGAAGTCAAACCCAGGCAGTGTGACTTCACAGGGAATGGCTTTTAACTTCACCCCAAGGCTTGTACATTTCCAGAAGTTGATTAGATACCTGATAATAACTACCAGATTATTCTGTGCATTCCATTATATTAACAATACTTTTTTTTTTAAGGACTGGAGAGATGTCTTAGCAGTAAAGGCACTTTCTTGCAAAGCCAAAGGATCTAGGTTTGATTCCCCTGTGTCCACGTGAAGCCAGGTATATGAAATGGCATATGCATCTGGGGTTTGTTTCCAGTGGCTAGAGGCTCTGGTGTGCCCATTCTCTTTCTGTCCCCCCCTCAAATAAATATTAAAAAAAAATAACCAAAATGCAACAAAAGCAAAGGCATAGTAATGCAAGTACATAAAGCAAAATGTTAAATGAAATAATCAAAGAATAGCAGAAGTTTTTACATCATTTCAAAGATAACACCTAAAATATACTATAAAAGATTATTTATTTACTTTTATATTTTTGATATTCTTATGACACCCACAGATAATGAAACCAAAACGTTGGGCAAAAATATGCCACTGCTGCAGTGAAACAGCAGAATTTGGGGTGGGGCCGTTACTGAGCCCTCCCAGGTCCATACCTTCATCTCTAATAGGGATGGATAAAAAGCAGGTAGGCATGAGAGGACCCCGAGACTCAAAAGGCACTGACTGTCTCCACGGCTGAATTCAGGTTCGCACACAAGTTCTGTCGCAGTTTCCATGAGACGGACTTTTAATATTCTTCCAGTTGGAAACCCTTCAGGGTTTTAAGATTTCCAGCGTATTTGTACTTAAAGGAAACTTTACTAAACCACATTAGCTCTTAAGACGTCACTTAAATCTGATTGCATTTTTAAAATTCTCAAAGCTAAAAACCAGGAAAATACGAGGCCAAAGAGATGGCTCACAGGCAAGAGCCCTTGTTGCACAAGCTTGAGGGCCTGGGATGAGCACAGCCCAACTCCCCAGCACCCATGGAAACAGCTGGCTGTGGCCAAGCACATCTGTGACCCAGTTCTGAGGAGGAGAAACCTAAGAACTGACGAGACTTACTGCCTGTGAACAACTACTCAAACAGAAGTTCTGGGTTCAGTGAGACTCTGCCTGAAGGAAGGAGGCAATGAGTGAAAAGAGGACCCTGGTGCTCTCCTATGGCCTCCGCATGCATGTCCACAGCAAACACGCGACACACACACTCAGCATGCACTTCACACAATCACGTCACACACCACACTCACATACCCTACACAGGCAAACACACACACACTAGAAAATGGGAGGGGGGGATACTACTATTTTGACTAGGCTTGGCAGCCAAATTTTTTCCTGACTGTGAGATAATTATAGACTCACATGGACTTGTATGGAATCAAACAGAAAGATCACTTATACCCTCTGTCAGTTTCCTCCAATAACATCGTTATACACAGCTGCAATACATATCACCATGAGGCAATTGAGACTAACCCAAGCCATAAACCTCATTCAGATTGTTCTAGTGTTTCCCTGCCTATGTATGTGTGTGGGTACATGTGCATGTGTCTAGTTCCAAGCAATTTTAACTTTCTATCACATGTTTAGACATGCTGGAACACAACAGAATCAAGCCAGGACATGTGCCACAAGAAAATTCATCCTAAGTATGACTGCCACTTCTCCCCCTCCTTGTTTTAAAACAGAAGAAAACAAAAGAAAATACTGTGAGCAACAGCAGCCTAATTTAGATCCAATCCATAAAGTAGTTACTGATAAAATTTTGTTTTTAGTTTTTCAGGTTTTTTTTCCAAGGTAGGGTCTGGGTCTAGCCTAGGCTGACCTGGAATTCATTATGCAGTCTCAGGGGATCCTTGAACTCACAGCAATCCTCCTACCTCTTTAGATTACCAAGACAAGTGATTATGAAATGAAAAAACACACTAAAACTAACATCTTCATTTGTTCCTTACCCACAATTAAATTTAGAATGACAGTATCTCTGGGAAATAAATTCAATATAATGTCTTTAGATTATGATATTTTACTAATATTAAACTGGAATTTAAGCAGCCATTATTAACCTGTAGGGCAAAGAAAACAGTAAACCTTCCAGCTAAGTATTATTCTAGCCAAAAGAATATTGAATATAAATTTTCTTAGGGAGAAAAAAAAGAAAGTAACATATTCAAAGTAAAATTTAGGATCTAACTATTTGAAATAGTGCTACATTAAGTAGCCTAACTTAGTGAGGCTTTATTTTATTGTTTCTACTGTATCTAAAATACAGACTCCTAAAAGTAGGGTTGGGGAACCAAAAAGCAAAATTAGTTAAATTTGAAGTCTTCTTCAAACAAGTTTATATCATTGTGTTTTCCCATAGTCCCTTCCTTGCCTCATACACAACATCACACATTTGACGTTTTTGAAGTTTCACTAAAATATTACGAACACTGTGTGGTTTGTAAAAACTGACATGTATCTTCCCCAGTTTTACTCTTTTTAAAAAAATTTATTTGAGAGTGAGAGAGAGAGAGAGAGAAAAGGCAGATAAAAAGAGAGAAAATGGGCATGCCAGGGCCTCTAGCCACTGCAAAAACAACTCCAGATGCATGTGCCGCCTTGTGCATCTGGCTTATGTGAGTACTGGTGAATGGAACCTGGATCCTTAGGCTTCACAGGAAAGTGCCTTAACCACTAAGTCATTTCTCCAGGCCCAGTTTTACTCTTTTATGCTGTCTTTGGGGTAGATTTTCTGGTGAGTTAAGTAATAATGACATCGGATTTTTCATCCTCTTCTCCCTTGTAGCCTATGGATCTCAGCGAGCAGTGCAGTAAGTTCTGCCTGTTGCCAGGATATAGAGGCATGTGTCCATACTGTTCTGGAATTTGAATAATTACACATATCTTTTTCAAAATCTCTGACCCATTTAAAATTTATAATGGTACATGGTGTCAAGATTGAATCTATATTTATTTGTTTCCATATATATATATATATATATATATATATATATATATACATACAATTTTTATAGCACTCATTTAAAAATCTACCCATCTGAACTGACTTCAAATTCTAACTTCCTGCAAACTAAATTTTTCTTTTAAGTACTTCTGAATTCTTTCCTGTACCACTGGACACTCAGTCTTTTTTTAGAAGTTCTTATCTTTTAAAAAATATTTTAATTTTATTTATTTACATTTATTTATGAGAGAGAGAGAATGGGTGTGTCAGGGCCTCTAACCTCTGCAAATGAACTCCAGATGCATGTGCCACCTTGGGCTTCTCGCTTACTTGTGTACTGGGGAATCAAACCTGGGTCCTTAGGCCTCACAGGCAAGTGCCTTAACCAATAAGCCATCTCTCCAGCCCATTATATTATATCTTAATGTCTGGTAGAACTAACATTTTTCTCTCCATTTTTAGGCTTTCACTGAATATTCTTGCCTTTCCATTCTTCCAAATGTATCTTATAATCAGCTTTCCAAGACAAGAATTAAAGGAAAATGTGATTATATATATATGAAGAGTAGACTGAATTCATAAATTAACTTTGGAATAAATGATATCTTAATATATAATACTTGAGTCTTCCAGCTAAAGAAAATGGTATTTCTTTCATTTCTTCCAGAATACTTCCTGGGCTTTCAGGAACACTTTATACTTTTTCTGATATGGGGAAAGAGGCAGAGAAGGAAAGAGTATAGGCATGCCAGGGCCATTAGCTAATGCAAATGAACTCCATAAACATGCACCACTTTGTGCATCTGGCTTTATGTGGGTACTGGGGAATTGAACCCAGACCATCAGGCTTTGCAAAGAAGCACCTTTAACCACTGAGCCATCTCTCTAGCCCCTGACTTGAGTTTTGACATTTCTTGTCTTTTTTTTTTTTTTTTTAACTAAGAAACAAATGGGGCTTTTACTGTATTTTTGTCAGCTGCATTGTTTCCTGAAAGGTTTAAGAAGTAAACTGGGAAGTGAACAGACTATAATGTTTCTCACACTCCATCATATTATAATTAATCTATAAATAAGGAAAGAGATTAAAAGCAAATGAATGTCTAAAAAGAAATTCCACTGTTAAAATCAATAAACAAACTAATCAGTCCATCAGTTGTACTGAATTAATAATTTTTGAATCCTGGGCCTTAAAAGGAACAGAAATATATATTTTGAGTACAAGAACTAGCCATCTTAGAATAATGAAATTTTGTAATAAACTAAAGGAAAGATAACTTCCATTAACAAAACATTTCTTACATTCTCTATTGTGTTATTTATATGTGAATTTCCTGATAATTTGTTACTCAAAATAGATTTCATTGATATTGTTTCCTCATGAGAGATCTCATAATTACAGAATGTAGTTAGTATATAATACTGAATACAGAGAGAAGAAAAGCTAAGAAATGTTAGTTAACCACTCAGAAACAAAACAAAATATACCCATCTTCTTTAGTGCCAATTAAATCTATAACGCATTGATACCATCTATCAAAATAATAATAAACTATGTAATGGAGAAAATAACTGTAACACTGAGATCACACACTCATTAAATTACTTTTAAGAATTACAAATCATGAGAATATATTTACTATATATAAATATATTTTTTTACATTTATTTATTATTTACAAGCAGAGAAGGGGAGAGAACAGACAGAGAATGGCGCACCAGGGCTTCCAGCTGCTGCAGATGGGCTCCAGATGCATACATATGTGACTTTGTGCATCTTGTTCCACATGGGTACTGGAGAATTAAACTCAGATCTTAGGCTCTATAGGCAAATGCCTTAACCACTGAACCATCTCTCGAGCCCCTACAAATATCTTAAATGCTATGTAACAGAATATGAACTTAGAAAGTTATCATTTTTAAAGATTATTAAATTAACTCCTTGTGATTTAACCCAAATATCAAGTTATCCAAACAGTTTACAAACAATCAGGAAATTTAAACGTTATACATTTTGTTGACTTTAATTACTTTCTTGAAAAGAATAAAGAACTAAAAGTGATTTAGAAAGAGAACTGACCATGTGAAAATTCCAACACAACACTTACCCAGAACAATTTCAAAACCAGAAAATAACTGTGGAAATAAGCCATCTGATATCTAAGTTGTCCAATAGTTTCTTTTAAAGTGATGGAAGAAATCTGGGCTGAAATCATTCCCCTACATGCCCTGGAGGATTTGAGTAAATCTTAACCCAACTAATACAGTGAACATCCATCCATGCCCAAGGAACCAAATATGGCAGCAAAATCACAAAATAGTTTTCATGCTGAGAGCACCTAATTTTGTTTGTTGTTTTTCTTATGTAATGGTTAATTTTCATCATTTCTGTTCCTTGAGTCCCATGTGGAACTGAGGCAAGATAAAATAAAGCCACGTAGGAAACCATTCCCACACAGAACTGCTCTGAATCACTGATTTATTACATGTCCTTTTTTTAAAAAAAAAAAAGGAATTAAAAAAAATGTACCTTTAGAGGGTATGGTCAAGACTGACCACATGCACATGTGCCTGTGCAAATATTCAGAGTATGTGTGCACATATTTTTATTACACTAACATACTTGCATAGCATCAAAAACATAAAACTAATCATATTATTCTAACAAACACAAGCCAGAAACCATCATAATAAGAGAAAATGTGTCTGGATTTACACTAGTGATCTCTTTATCCTTTAAAGTCAAGTGAAAATCTGCTATTTGCTTAAGTATTTATATTTCAATTCACTGTGGTTATCTTATTCAGTATAATGACTTCCTTCTCATTTAATTTCACTGACTATACAAGGCCATCTCTAGAAATCAGTATCTAATATAACAATAAGACAATCATCTTTCAAAGGCTGGGAAGGTGGATGAGCAGATAAAGGTGCTTAGAAGGCTTAGAAGCCAGCCAGCCTGAACTCAATTTCCCAGCAGCACATGTGAAGCCAGACACAAAGCAACGCACATGTCTGATCCCAACACACCTCAGACAGCATGAGGTGGAGCCAGGTGAATCCAGAAAGTTGTGAGCCAGCTAGACTGGCATGCACACAATGGCAAAACAAGAGACACCCTTCCTTAGAAAGACGTTCAAAGAAAAGGAACCAGCTGGTGCATTCATGACTCGCACACAGGGCACTGATATCCCCACCGAGGAGGGTCTTCAGTGAAGTGGAGCCACAGGAGAGGGAAGAAAAGAGGATAACTTAAAAGGAAAATGACCACTTTTCAGTATGCTCACAAATTAAAGTGCCAAGTTACTGTCAATGATTATGGAAGTTGTCAATAAAAAATAAATTAAAAATAATAATACAAAAATTATTTTTAAAATCAAAAGATAGGCCAAAGGCCACAAAGTTGCTCTCTGATCTGCCCAGAGGCACCATGGTGTGCACATGGCCATACTCATACTTAATGCATGTGTACACACACGCACTAATAAAAGATCTTCTGACTGAAAAAGTCCAGCTCCAGATGGATGTACTACACAAGTTTACCTGTTAATAGTACTTCTTAAATTATTCCACAAAATAGAAAAAGAAGTAACTATTATAAACCCTTGAAGAAGCCAGCAAGGGGGAGGGGGAGTGAACTATATAGCAATCTTACTGATGAACATAGACACAAAACTTCTCAATGTAAAACACTTGCAAACAGAGTTCAAGATGACTCCCATGATCAGGTGGCTTCATTCTGGAGATGCAGGACGGGTCCAACAAACACAGGTCAGTAAATGTAAATGTAATTAATCACATAGATGGACTCGAGGATAGAAAAAACATGGGGATCTGAAAAGTGGCAAAAACAAAAAAGACCTCTGACAAAATTCGTGATGATGATGATAATAAGGCTATGTGTGAATGTGTGACAAGCCTATAACCAACATCACGCTAAATGGAAAAATATAAAGCATTCACTCTAAGATCAAGAGTGAGACAAACATGTCTATTCTCTGCAGTCCTAGTCAGCATGGTGCTTGAAGTTAGCTGAGGCTGTGAGGCAAGAGTCAATGGCAGTCCACAGCTCGGCCAGGACAGCTCAGCTATGCACACATCTAGCCCGCTACATAAATCTAAACCTCTTGTGAGCATCATCTAAATGTGAATTGGGGGTGGAAGTCAATGGATCTCTTTGCCTCTATTCCCAGTGTGGCTACATTGTATAAATGCCCTTTTCCATCATTTCACTATTAATTTGGCACTTAAATCTTTTTAAATTATTTATATATTTGAGAGAGAAAATGGGTGTGCCAAGGCCTCCAGCCACTGTAAACAAACTCCAAACGCATGTGCTACCTTGTGCATCTACGTAGGTCCTGGGGAATCCAACCTGTGTCCTTTGGCTTTGTGGGCAAGTGCCTTAACCATTAAGCCATCCCTCTAGCCCAATTTGGTACTTGTAAAAGGCTTCTTGAGAGCAGGATGCTAAGCCTGTTTTTTTAGTCATCAGTGCACAGGCTCTGACCCTAATAGTTCTTGTTATAAAAAAAATATCACACTTCCAGATTCTTCTTGTCTTGCTCATTCTCTGCTACTTTTCACTTGATGACATCAAGTCCTATTCCTGTCTAGTCTTGTTGCCCTGAATTTCTTCCTATTTCTGGGGACAGTATATGTTTTTCAAAATTCTATAACTTGTGAAAGTACAACTGATTGTTTGTCCATTTCTTAACCTAGTATGCTCCTATTTAACCTGAAATACTACTTTCCATTCAGAGAGCAGTCCTGCCACTGCTAGTGCCTGCTGTACCTAGTTACATAGCACTCTAAGAATACTGACAATAATATACAGAAAGCTGCATTAAGGAGAATATCTTGCCCTCTGGAGAATCAGGTCATCTAGAGTAGGCAAGGTTCCCTATCATGCACATAGCAGGCTTATTTACTATACAAGAATTTACAACACAAAATAATTTGAAACAGAATATTTCTGTTTAGCATCAGTTGCAAAACCTGGGCACAAGAGAAGGTTGGAAACAATAATAATGATTTTATTTTTTTATTTTTTATTTTTCGTTTTTCGAGGTAGGGTCACACTCTAGTCCAGGCTGACCTGGAACTCACTATGTAGTCTAAGGGTGGCTTTGAACTCACAGCAATCCACCCACTTCTGCCTCCCAAATGCTCGGATTAAAGGCATGCGCCACCATGGCCAGCTATGATTTTATTTTTAATTTAATATAAATGGCATTGATCAAAATACAACTAATCTACTTGTATAAAAAAATCAAAAGCCAGCTGCATGGAAAACCATGCTTTTGGGCAACTATGTAAATGCCACTGGAAGTTCCCTCATTGGTGCTGTAGTCTCACAATATCAGCAATCTACTGTTTACCTCTCACTCTGCTGAGTAGTGGAAAGTGAGAGGATCCAACTCACTTGGCATTATCAATGCATACTGCATCCACCTTTAATACTCTGGAAAACAGTGACTTACAAGAATATACTGAATATTCTTCAATACAGGAGAAGAAAGCAAGAGCGATGGCAACCTAAGATGGTGAAGGGAGTGATTTACTTCCTAATTCTTTTGGTCTGCCTAAGTAAATTTTCCCACCAATTTCTTTTGGAGGGCTTTTGTGAACCTGCACGGTGCTGGATGTGCCATGGACCAAGCAGCGCCTTAGTCTTTGTTCAAGCTGATCAGTGGTGGACTATGGATGGAGGAGAAGCTTCTCTTGGTCATTAAGCTGGGGTCCCACTGCAGCAGGGGACTGTTTATAAGGAATGTGTTCTCTCTGCATCCTAGGCCTCCTACTTTAAAATAACCTTGGTTCTGTTAAACTCTTTCCTGGTTTTTTTTTTTTTTTTTAATCTAATTGGCAGAGGAAACAAACTCCAGTCCCTAGACATCTTGCCGAGGAGTGCAAACCGTCCCTACTTGAGCTACATGTACTAGTAGAGCACACAAGAAAAGCCAACAAACACAGAAACATGGAAAAGGCAGAAGCTATGTAAATGACATACAACGGATCATGAAACTCCTGACTGGCCCAAAATATATGAGCAGAACCTTGCCCCAAAAGAGCTCACAAACTTTGCAAACCATCACAGCACACTATGCAGTTACTTTCTCACTTGGGACAAACATCTGACCAAAAGCACCTTGTTGGAGTAAAGGGTCTATTTCAGCCTTACTGATTCCGGGGGAGACACCACCAACAGCAAAGAAAAGCTGGCTCACTTCAGCATCCACAGCTGAGAGAATAAAACCAATACCAGCGACCACCAACAGTCAGCGCTCAAATCTGACTCTCTACACAGAGTAGTGGGACTGGACTAAAGATCTGCCCCCAGTGACAAGTTTCCTCCAAGCTGGCTGCTGGAGGCTTAAGTGCAAAAGTCAATCGTAATCACAAATCTCATAGGCTATGGGAGACACACATTCACGTACAAGCTACCACATTCCACCCCTGATCCCCACAGACTCATGACCATCTCACAATGCTAACTCCATTCATGCACAAAGCTTTTATCACCCATGAAATCTTTGTTCACATAGCTCAAAATACCTACATGGGAGGGCTGTTTCTTATCTGGTGAGAGTGTGGCTCTTCTGAAGGAGATTGACACACTTCAGCAGCAGTGACTGTCATTGAAAGTCCATACAAATTACTGATATCAATTCATTAATTCTAACCTAAGGACAATTTCACATTAGTCAGCACTTAGCTTACTTTCTTCTTTCTAGCAAAAGTGAGTTTGCATAATGTTTGCTTATAAAAACTACTAAAAACGCTGACGAAGAAAACATGGTCTCTTCAGTAAAAGTTGCATGATATTTGCTTCTGAATATTACTAAAAAAAGCCAACTCAAAAAATTTAAATAGCCAGTTTCCATGACAAGCCCAAAAGTTAGACGACACAAAAATATATTGTGAATTATGCAATAAAATAACGCAACCTACAGGTTTCCGGCCATGCTCGGCTATATGAAAATAGCTGATAGATAGTTGACCTCTTTAGTTTTCAGTGATTGAGGTTACAGCAAGAATTCTGAACACAGAATATATAGTAGCAGAAAAAGAACCACTATTCCTGAACTTCACAAGTGGAGATTAATGTGACTGTATACTGATTGTGAAAGACAGTTTTTCACTTAGCACAGGAAAACAAAATATATCCTGACATCCCCTGCTGTGAGCATCAATCTGCCTGGACTCTGTTTATAAGGCAGGTAGAGTTAAGATGAACTAGCTAAAGCCAAAGAGGAGGTGATGGGCTGCCACACCTGACCACAAAGAGGAGGTGATGGGCTGCCACGCCTGACCACAAAGAGGAAGTGATGAGCTGCCGCACCTGACCACAAAGAGGAGGTGATGGGCTGAAACACCTGACCACAAAGAGGAGGTGATGGGCTGCCGCGCCTGACCACAAAGAGGAGGTGATGGGCTGCCGCACCTGACCACAAAGAGGAGGTGATGGGCTGAAACACCTGACCACAAAGAGGAGGTGATGGGCTGCCGCGCCTGACCACAAAGAGGAGGTGATGGGCTGCCATGCCTGACCACAAAGAGGAGGTGATGGGCTGAAACACCTGACCACAAAGAGGAGGTGATGGGCTACCGCACCTGGCCACAAACAGCAAAGGTTCGATGAGGGTAAAAGAACAATGGTCTGACACCAGAAAGCCTATCACTTCACTGCACTTTCCCTGTTGTCTTTAATTTGTTGAGTGTTGGCTTTTCTCTATTATCACTATCTTCTCTTGATACAGAGGTTTATACTTTGTTTAGATGGCCTTTCTTGAAACAATTACTGTGGTGAAGCAGAGTTGGGTCATGTGGGGCACACTTACAAAGCTATCCATGTAGGTCAGTCAACAGTCCATTGGAATAAAGGACATAAAACTAAAAAGTCACCCCAATTCGTATTGATTACAATTTATTTATTTATTTTTAAATTTTTTATTTATTTATTTGAGAGCGACAGACACAGAGAGAAAGACAGATAGAGGGAGAGAGAGAGAATGGGCGCGCCAGGGCTTCCAGCCTCTGTAAATGAACTCCAGACGCGTGCGCCCCCTTGTGCATCTGGCTAACGTGGGACCTGGGGAACCGAGCCTCGAACCGGGGTCCTTAGGCATCACAGGCAAGTGCTTAACCGCTACGCCATCTCTCCAGCCCTTGATTACAATTTATTAGCATTAGCAGATGAAGCAGAAAAATGAAAAATGCATTCAGAAAGAACAGTTTAGGTGGGAAACCAGAAACTAACAGGAAAATATTTGTTTCAACACATTGCTGTATACCCACCAGAGCAAGGTCAACTGATACAATCACTAACCCTAGGGATGTTACAAACTAAGGGGAAGCCCACATGTATACATGCAAATAAAAATACAATTTTGTTAGTCAATCTATTATAACAAAAAAAAAAAGGTTAAACAGAAACAAGGGAAGAAAGGCTGATTCTGGCTTAAAGTTACAGAGGCTTCAATCTGGGCCTCCTGCTCTCCGGCCTGCAGAGGGGCAAGGTGCCACAGCGCAAGGTGTGGTGAAGCAAAACTGCTGACCTCACAGTGTAGGAAAGCACACAGAGAGGCAGGAAGGGGCCAGTGACAAGGTATACCCTTCACGGGTACACAACCACTGACCTATTTCCTTAAGCCAGGCCAGGCCCCACCTTCTAAGAGCTAAATGAATCTATTAATGGATTACTCCACTGATGACATCAGCATGTTCCTGATAAAATCACCTCTCAGTAGTACAAGCAGGCAAGGACCACCAAGTCTTCAATCCATGTGCCTCTGGGACCATAACAATACTTTGTTGAAACAAATAAATAGCATAAAATATCTCAATAATTTTTCATGCTAATTACATTATTAAAATGGTCATATTTAAAATATAGTGGGTTACATGAATATATTAATATTAATTCTGTATTTTTTACTATTTGAATGTAGCTATAAGAGAACTTAAAATTATACATGAAGAGCATGCTTATGTCTCATGCTGTATTCCTTTTGGATAGCACTCTAAACACATATGTACTGTTAATCAGGGCTAATATGTTTTGCCATTCTCGATCTACAAAAAAAAAACAAGTAACTGAAGTACTGAGTAGCTATAAAACAGAAAGTTTGTATATGAACAAATATTTTATTTTAGCCCATGAACCTTGGGGGGAATCTGGTGATAGGGCTTTGGTCTAGTATGGGCAAGGACCAAATGCAGTCCCCAGAACCGCACACATAAACACACACATCCATTTTGAATAGTTCTGTTCCTGAAACAGGATTATCTACCTTGCCATTCTTTTTTTTAATTTATTTTATTTTATTTTTTTAATTTATTTGAGAGTGACAGACACAGAGAGAAAGACAGATAGAGGGCAAGAGAGAGAATGGGCGCGCCAGGGCTTCCAGCCTCTGCAAATGAACTCCAGACACGTGCGCCCCCTTGTGCATCTGGCTAACGTGGGACCTGGGGAACTGAGCCTCAAACCGGGGTCCTTAGGCTTCACAGGCAAGCGCTTAACCGCTAAGCCATCTCTCCAGCCCTACCTTGCCATTCTTATCTTATTCACAACTGACATGCCAAGAGAGAGAGGAAGAAAGGAGCCTCTTGTCATGTGGCAGCAGAGTTCACTCCACTGCCTTCAGCCTTTACAATCTAACAAGACACGGTGAGCAAAAGATCCACCAACACAAAATGACAGAACCCCGAAGGAGTAAAACAACTATAAACAGAAATGAGAGCATTCACTCCAGAACAGCTGTAACTCTTGCGCATGCATGAAACATATAAAAATGGCATACACTCTGTCAAATGGGCTCGTCTGTCCTGCACAAATCAAAGAAAGATCCTTTAAAGGGCCTACATCCTAGAATTTACTCAGGCCCAAAGCAACAAAAGTGTTTTAACCCATGCCTAAATCTAACATAGCAAAGCTATTTTGCCTCAAAAGTAAGGGCGTTGTACCCTTTGCAAAATGTCATACTACATAATTTAATTGCTTCTATAAGAAGTAAAAAAAAAAAAAAAAAACTTGAACTATAACTTATGGAGGCAAATCTAGTATAATGGTCAAACAGTGTCCAAAAACTGATACCCTTTTTGCATTAAAATATTCAGGGCTAATTATGATTTTAGCACTTGTTTTTATCCTTGCTTTGTTCATTGGCCAAACTTAAACACTTCTCATCTCTTTCAATGAAAACTGGTGCTATTATGTTTCTGGAAGCATGGGCAGGGTTCCTCAAAGCCTAATTTTAAGTCTTAATTGGCTGAGGCAATGGGAGACCATACAAAGCCCACTTCACAGAGAAGGGCAGGATTGCCAGGTCACTTGAGAACAGATGAAGAGCTAACTGGAAGCTATTGCTAAAATCTTACACAGTGTTCTGGGAAATTTTACCAAATAGCAACCTACACAGAATGGAACGTAATCACCTATCATCATAATATATGCCCGAGGCGGGGGGGGGGGAGCTAGACTGTAGAAACAGAACAATTAAGCAGAGCAATGATTATCTTTATCCAGGCACTGAATATCACCAAGCAGGCAAGCTTTAAAGACTGGGTACTCTTAGGGTTCTCTTATGTACTTTTGATTTCAGAGGTTTGGTTACACCCCCCACATCAGCAAGGACGCCGCATAATAACACTTTTCTTGATTTAGTGCCACTCAACCCTCCTTCTACATTTGCCTGTGCAAATTCAAAAAAGAATTCACTTATCTGACCATGTACCATCACACTTACCTAGGCAATATTTTATTTGTGCTGCTAAAAGACACTTAACACACTTTAATTAACTTGGTCCACAAGCAGCCTAATGGTTAATAATATAACAGTAACTAATAACACATAACATCATAACAACAAATTTATAATAATTTAAAGTACAATGATTCTTGTGTCATTAATTCCAAATACTGGTGACAAATTGCCCCAAGAAAAAAGTGAAAAACTGACTTTTCTTTGTGCCACTCAAGACTATGGAAAAGTAAAAGGCCTTATGAAAACCTTTCAAATTATTATGTTCACATTAACAATAAAGGTACAAACTAAAAAAATATATATCAAATGGTATCTTAAACGTGTGTGTTCACAGCGAAGACTTAACTGATTTCCGCTTACCATCTAATTGTTCAACAGAGAGTTCAGAAATCTATTGAAATTTCAATAAGAAAGTTTACAATTTGTTTTATTTTACTACTACAGAAAACATAAAAATTAGAAGCTTGTTGGTTATTTTTCTTCCAGGATGGTTCCCTGTGCAATTCATTCTTTCTAATTATGTACTCTAATATCTCCTCTTGACCCTGGCAATACCTGCCTGGCTCCCTTCCCTACTCATTGTCAGTTTCAAAGAACAGGAAAAACCAATGTGCTGGTTCCCAATACATCTCCCCTTGGCCTGCCTCTAATACAGGCCAAATGCCCTGTTTGTTTGACCGCTTCCCTGTCTGCCTGTCTGCTCTGTGTGCCCCTGGAGTTCAATCCGCAAATCTGGATTTATTCTATTTCATTCTCATCTCCCCCAGACTTTTTAACTGCAGAAAATTTACTGTTACCTCAATTTCAAGTTACCCCAACAGGAATGAAACACAATCAATGGAAACTAAATGCACAAGCAGAAAAAAAAAATTCTAAGAATTTTGAACTGCCAGAAATTGGTACATGAGTGAGTTCACATTGATCAGAGAGCAATGAAATTCACAAAATTAAACTCCAAGAAAAAATTCTTTTAGAGAACATATAAAGCATGGGAAAAACAGCTAGTAATCCTATATAGCATTAATGACATGTGACTGATTTACAAGAATCATCAATTTTTTTTAAGCAACATTGGTAGATTGTTTAGAAACTACAAATGGTGCAAATGAGATCTGAAAAACTTTGGGCTTCCCTAAATAACTCCTCCCCAGTAATCGCTCCTGCTATTCATTTAGTCTATTATTTTAAGTGGAATTTTTAAAAAAGGGATAAACCTGTATGAGGTAATATCCATAAAAATAATAACAAGAGCCTTTTTCAGAACAAGCAACCAGCTTCTATTTCTCCTTTTCCTCTCCTATTACTACAACCCACCCCTCAAAAGGTGAATCCTCCCTTCCCTTATAGTTATGAAAATAAATAGGCACTGATGTCCCATTTCCATGATGGCCAATGCAATAGAAACTTAAAAGTTCATTAATAGGAAAACTTTCTATCCTAGAAAGCACAGAGAAAAACATCTCTCTGCATCCTGTAGCTGCACTTTATCTTGCTTCGGAGCACTTATAGCACTGCATATGTAAGGAAGGAAGAAGCTAGTGGCTGGTGGCTTCTTTGCAAACACCAAATCTGCATAACGAAGAGGTGCAGGGCCAACCAGAACCAATCCCTAAATACCTCTTGCCTTTCTTAAAAGAGGCACCATGTCTATTATTCCTTTTCATAACAATGTAATTAAATTTTGGAGAAAATCCTTTTTTGCCTCAATTAGAATTTCCCTAAGAGCAAAGACAGAGGAACAAAACTCATTGGGTGAAAGAACACACATTCCAAGGACACTAATGCGCAGTCACTTAGCAGGAGCGAGCACAGCAGAGCGAACCAAGGAGCATGGATGCCTTACAGCCAGAGGATGTCTCACCTCCCTCTTCCCCCAGGGGCTAACAAGAGTGAATGTGACAGAGCAAAGGAAAAGAGCAACACAAGATCCATGTTAAAGGGCGGGCGTTAGAAGGTAAACAAGGTGGCTCACCACCTATAGTCCCAGGGCAGGGAGGCTGAAGCAGGAGGATCATGGAGTTTCGGGCCAGCCTGGAGCTACTGAGTGAATTCTACATCAGCCTGGGGTATCATGCTTCAAAAAAGAAAGTGATTGGAATATGTGAAAACTGGAAATTTAAGAAAATTGGCCTACAAAAAAGAATGCAGGAAAATTACAAATGGAAAAGTAAAATAGAACTTAAAAAAAAAAAGAGTAGTAAAATGTTTAGTCACCTGAACATGGTCATGAAGGTGTGGAGAATGAATGGCACTCCAAGGAAAGAAATCCTATCTGTGTACACGGAGACCTGCGCATGCGGCCTCTAGATGCAGGATCATTGTTAGAGGTCACAATTGAGGAGGAGGAGGGGCAGGCAGAAAGCAGCAGCACGCACATCAGTGATAGGGAGGTGAAGTCGGGTTAGGGTGCACCGAGAGAAATGTGAAAGGTGGCAAGCATGCACCCCAGCTCTGTGTGGAGCTCACAGCCAGCTACACAGGGAAGAAAAAAAGAAAAATTTAAAGCATCATTGCCAGAAAACTCATTCTGAACATTTGCAACATGATTCCAAAAGGAAGGAAAAAGCTCCTACAAGTTAGGCAGGGAGGACAGGGAAACTGTGTAAAGGGCATCAGTAGTGGTCAATCCCTAGTTATCAATCTGACAGGATTTAGACTCTCCATGGGCACAAGCAATTGGAAACTTCTGTAAGGGATTTTCTAGGTTAGGTTAACAGAGGTGGAGAGGCCGAGATCATGGACAGCACCACTCCACGGGATGGGGCTCCACACTGCATAAAACGGAGACAGCCGACTAGAGTCAGCAGTTCCACTGTTGTCCTCACTGTGTGCTCAGAGGGACCAGCGCATTCTAGCTTCTGCTGCACGCCTGCCCTGCCCTGCCCTGCCCTGGCAGACCGTCACCTGGACCTGCAAGCTGAACAAACCCCTTCATCCCTTAAATGACTTTTTGTCACTCTGGTCACACAAGGAGAAAGGAACTCATATGGCACTAAGGCTGAAAAAAAAAAACATGAGAAGCAGGAAGATTCCAAGTTCTTATCAAAACATTCCTAATGTACTTACCAAAAAGTTTTTGATTATATTGTCTCTTCATAGTTAATTTGATTATTTTCCTGTCTGCATTTAAAAAAGAAATAGAGCTTTTTTTATTTAAGTAAAAAGTTTGCACAATCCTACACAGAGATATAAAAATTTCGGAAGAGTATAAATGTACCATTAGATCAGAGTGGTGTTGGCTACCTGGTATGGAACCACCTTTACCCACGGGCATGTTTTCTCCTTTAACATTTTGCTATAGATAATGTGTTTCTGCTGCCCACACTGGAACAAAGGATCTGCAAGCCTGCAATGAGCTCCAGCAGTCATCACTGGCAAGGAAAACCACATGGCTCACTCTATTCTTTTAAATGGCTTCAGCAGGCTCTACCACAGCCACAAGATGGGCTGAGGTTTGTTTGTATGTAAGTACATAAGCATATGTTTGTGGGGGGGTTCCTTTTAGTCTTATCTTTTTAATAACAGCTTTTCTTTAAATAATGCATATGTGAAAAGTTATTCCTGTTAATTGTTTGAGTCTCCTTTCCTTTCTTAGCAAACATTATTATAATATAGGTGTGGTGGTTTGATGCAGGTGTCCCCCATAAACTTAGGTGTTCTGAATGCTAGGTTCCCAGCTGATGGAGATTTGGGAATTAACAGCTCCTGGAGGCGGTGTATTGTTGGGGGCGGGCTTATGGGTGTTATAGCCAGTTTCCCGCTGCCAGTGTTTGGCACACTCTCCTGTTGCTATTGTCCACCTTATGTTGGCCAGGGGGTGATGTCCACCCACTGCTCATGCCATCATTTTCTCCTGCCATCGTGGAACTTCCCCTCGAGCCTGTAAGCCAAAAGGAACCTCTTTTCCCCACAAGCTGCTCTTAGTTAGGTGATTTCTACCAGCAATGTGAACCTGACTGCAATAGGTTTTTAGGGAAATACTAAGAGTTGATATATTTAGGGAGTGCCTCACAAGAGATTGCAACCTTTTTTCTCTCTCTTGTATTGTCTACTAAAGGTCTAGTGTAAACAAAAACAGAAATGTTCAAGTGTCCACACTAAAGTGTCACTGATATCACATACTCAGAAATGATGCTACTTAAATAGACCTTCATAGAATGTACACATTATCTGTACTCACAGTGGTTCCAACACAAGAAGAACTTCATAATTAAAGATTTCTAAATGCCAATGTAAGAAAAGAAACTTAGTTTTCCATAACTTTAGCAACTAGTCTATTATCAATCATTCCAACTAAATCACATCAAACATATATCTTTCCTTCCGAGTATGCCTGAATGGACCTTTCTGCCATTGACATTTTACTACCCAGTGATCTCATAATTTCAAGGTATTTATATATCTTAGCTAAATCCCCTCAGATTACATCCCTTTTCTTATCATGAAACTACTAATGGATAAAGTATGTTGGGTAAATCCATGGACAGAATAGAAGAAGGCAGAGAGGGTGTTGCCCTGCTGTAACAATGCAGACCTGGCCGACATCCCTAGGGAAAGACAACTATCGATGGGAGAAAGGACAAAAAAGCTTTAGGTCACAAATGGTGTACATGTGTGTTGACTCCAGTGGACTTGGGAAGTTTCTCAGACAGTCAATTTTTCATGACCATAAATGTATAAATCACCCAGACAGGAGGATTACTGGACACAGTGGCTCCACAGAATTTATGAAGATGCCTACAAAAATTAATTGGTAGTCCCGAGAGCTACATTTTCCTTTAACCATTCTGAATGGTGAAAACACAACAAAAAGGTATGTCCATGGGTGGCAAAATTAGAAAGTAGGCATCACTTCCATAGTCCAGGAATACATGAGAAAAGTTTGAGCTTGGCTTCCTGTTTTGGGTAGGTGTGTTGGCGCACACCTTTAATTCCAGCACTTGGGAGGCAGAGGCAGGAGGATTGCCTTAAGTGCCAGGCCACCCTGAGATTACATAGTGAATTCCAGGTCAGCCTGGACTAGAATAAAATCCTACTTCAAAAAACCAAAAAAGAAAAAGAAAAAAGAAAAAAAAAAATCACATGTCATTCAACTATAATTGATTTTATTAACTGAGCTTCAATGTATGATATTCCTGTGAACTATTCAAGAAATACAAGGTTCCACATGTACTACTGAAATGATTGAAATGAATCTTAGAACTATTATAGTGATCATGACACAGAAGCTGATGTCTAGAACACTAATCACTTTTTCTGGGCAAGTATTTCAAGGGCGTAAGTCATTATGATAGTAAAAACACAAAGATGGTGACAGTCATTCCGACATTGAGAACAAAATGATCTCTTCCTCACTTTAGGAAACAGATCTGAATGAAGTTAGAGAGAAAGAGCTGGTTCTGGCTCCTAAGGCTATACAGCACGGCTGGTTCCCACTGATGCGCTCATGGCAGCAGGGACACACACTTGGGCTTCACAGAGTGCACTGCTACCTGTGACCCAGCGCTCCTGAGCAGCTCATCCACACACACGCGCCGCCAAGTCTCGGCTGCTTTAACTGTGACAGAGGATGAGAAGTCTTAATTTTGTTTGATAGATTAAGTGAGGTAGTTAACATATAAACTTGTTCATAATTAAAGCCTTGAGGAATACATGGTTCCTTCATCTATACAGTGACCACCTGTGGAGAAAGAGAGTAGAAAGTTGAACATGATGACCTGACATCACTTGTACAGAGCTATGGTCAGAAACTCGCTCAAAATGTGACATGATTAAAAATTACTTAATAGATATCAAGAGGTCCAGGTCAACAGTACTGATAAGAAAGAAAGAAAATCTCTGATCTCTCATAGTAGCTAGGATGAACGATTGATCTGATCTAAAAAGAAAATCCACTGACGATTAAAATAGGAGGAGCGTCCCCCTGCAAAATCAACTGCAAACAGATCCCATACTGCCTCCTTTGCTAGCTTCCAAAGATGAAGTCAAATGTGCTAATAATGGCCATTGCTAGAATAGTGTGGGGGAATAAGCTGAAGTTTATGTCCGATTGTTCAGATTTAGCCCTGCTTTGAACAGCTCAAACTTTATTTTTCCAGGAGAAAACCACTTCAGATCTGGGAGTTGGGAATCAAACTGTTGAATGAAGATTCATCTGGAGGAGCTCACTAGAACAACAGCTGTGTGTGTGTATGTGTGTGTGTGTGTGTGTGTGTGTGTGTGTGTAGACACATACAAAACAGCTATGGAGAGGTCAACAGTGGGTTACTATAAGTAATTTATCATTGAGAATAAAAATAAAACCTATGAATATTTTACTCTTTGTGTTGAGAATATTCATGGTAGCAAACATATTAACATTTATCCATTGCTTACCAAAAGGTAGAGAGGTGAGGAAGAAACAGAGCAGGAACCTGGAGAAAAATCACCTGTCTTGGCTCTAACAGGCATGTGGGTGAAGCCCTATCCAGTAGAGGACAGATTGGAGATTATGAAAAGGATGCAAACAGGAAAGTTCTTTAGCTCTTCTAGGTATATAGGAACAAAGAGCTATGTTAAGACAGCAGTAGTATAATCATTTATGTGTCAATATGAATGGGTCATAGGGTAGCAATATCTAAGCCAGCATTATTTGGGGTATGTCTGTGAGGATGTTTCTAGACAAGATGAACACTGAAATCAGAGGTTAAATAAGGTAGACTGCCCTCCCCACCAAGGGTGAACTTCATTAGAGGCAACAGGCTTGAACACAATGGAGGAAGAGAAGAAATGAAGAATTTTTTTTTTCATGTCATAAATTTAAGGGAAGGCTTTAAATACTCTTAGGAAAAGTTTCAAATTAATTAATTTTAAAAATTTTATGAAGCTTCAAATTGAAGTTTTTTAAGTATAAATGAGTTTTATATACAATGGTGCCATCCTATATTATAAAATACGTCCAATTTAAATTTTAGGACATTCATATGTTTATTTTCAGCAAATACACCCTGCATAAGGTTTAAACCACAACAAAGAATGAACTCCAAATACTCAAGTGCTTAATCATTATATAGTTTAAATGCTAAGTCAATTCATCAATTAAAATAATATTTCACTGTCTCTAACAACCAAAATCACTAAACTTCTAAACATGTTACAAATAACATAAAAATACACTGCTAAATACATTTTAGTTAACCAGATCAGACAAAAATAAATAATGTAATACTAGGTGTAGCAGAGAGCTCCAGGTTAGCTGAGATGAACTTCCAAACCAGGCACAGTTATGGGGAAAAGGGTATTTATTGAGGCTTACACACCCAGGGGAAGTTCCATGATGGCAGCAGAAGTTGGCCCCCTCTTAAAGGACCAGATAGAGAGAGAAAAAGCCAAAGGTAAAACCACACGGCAGCCTTCAGGAGCTCCAGGAGGAACTCACGCACTCTGCATACCTTTAGACTGGAATTTCAGACCCACCACCACACCTTAGTATCTTCCCAGTGACACCTCCTCCAGCCAGGTGAATGCAGATCCAAACTACAAACTAATAAAACACTGAAAATATTGGGGATCATCTATTCAAACTACCACATTAGGAATTACCCCTTAAATTATTTCAGAATGTTTACACATAAGCAATATGGAAAAGGAAAATGTTCCTTGCCTTATTTTTGGACTAAACAATGACTCATACTTTCATTTATTTATTTATTTATTTATTTATTTTTGGTATTTTGAAGTAGGGTCACTGGCCCAGGCTGACCTGGAATTCACTATGGAGTCTCAGGGTGGCCTCAAACTCACGGCAATCCTCCAACCTCGGCCTCCCGAGTGCTGGGATTAAAGGCGTGCACCACCATACCCGGCTTCAACTCATACTTTTATCAATGCAATTACACATTATTCTTTCAGAAGAAATCTGAAAAACTTACATAATTTGGAGATAATAAAGGAATGAATGAATGTATGCACTGACAACCAATCAATAATACATAAACAAAACAAATAATTTTGCATTGCTAATCTATGTTAGGAAAAATACCTACAGTTTGCAAGTCCTTCCATACTTTCTGTCCCACAAAGGACTCCTAAGAAAGTACTCCCTATTCCACTATCAAACATCAATTTCAGAAGTGGCACAGGGGCTGGAGAGATAGCTTGGCAGTTAAGCGCTTGCCTGTGAAGCCTAAGGACAGGTTCAAGGCTCAATTCCCCGGGACCCACATTAGCCAGATGCACAAGGGGGCACATGCATTTGGAGTTTGTTTGCAGTGGCTTGAGGCCCTGGTGCACCCATATATTCCCCCCCCCCCCGCTATCTCCCTCTTTCTCTTTCTCTTTCTGTTTGTCGCTCTCACATAAATAAATAAAAATAAAATAGAAGTCGCTCAGAAAAATAAACTGAAAAGGGGTCTCAAAATAAGCGACTAGATAAAGCCAAACATCAAAATCAAAGTCACCTAAAACTTAAGATAATCATTTGTACGTGAGGGTAAGCCAGGTAGACATGAAAAATGAACCATTCTAATTATAAACTATTCCTCAAAATCAATGCCTTAAACAGTACATCAACATGAAAACAAAAATCAGGATATCTCTATCATTTAATTAATATAACTCATTCTAAAAGCCAAGTATAAGGCCAGAAAAATAAGTGTACAGTATATTGGATTTATAATTAAGTGTGTGTTCCATGCCCTGAATATCTACCATATTACAAGGATTATCTTTTAGCAGTAGAGAGAAAATATGTAATGAAATAATCCACGATCTGTGATAAGAGAATCTACACAAACAGAAGTATGTACAGTGTACTGAAGAGGGGGGAAAAAAAAGAAAGAAATCCTTAACTTTTTTGCCCCTTTTTTCCAAGAATGACCAAACATTTGATCCCATGCCCTCTCCTCTTACCTTCTGGATCTTGAATATCAATTCAAGATCTTTCTAACCAGGGCACCCTCCAATTAAGACTAACAATCATAATGAAACTTTTCTACACAGGAAATACAATCTTAAAACTTAGATCTATTCTGTTTCTAGGAACAAAGATAGTTTTAAGTACTGCATAGTTACAGTAATTCTTGTTTTTCCTTGTATATAAATATTTTGGAATTTTCAGATGTTTATAACAGGGAGACCATTAAAATCATAGCACAAAATGAGGCTGAATTACAGCTAACAACATTTTAAGGGGCTGGAGGAATGGCTTAGCATTTAGGATACTTTCCAGTAAAGCCAAAGGACTCAGGTTCAATTCCCCACTACCCATGTAAGCCAGATGCATCTGGACTTCATTTGCAGTGGCAACAGGCCCTGGTGTACCCATTCTCTCTATCTGATTCTCTCTCTCTTTCTCTCTCACTCAAATGAATATATATTGCAGTGTCCTTAAATTAATCTGGAAGGTCTTAAAAAAGACTGTCATAAAAACAAGATCTAAATCATTTAAATGCATTTCAGTTCTGTAAAATACACTATAGAATGGAAATGTTAGGGAAGACAAATACTTCTACTGATGTCACAATGTCAAAAACAATCAATATAAGCCACACCAATTAAATTACTTAATAACCTCTGCCACATATGTGCTCATTTATCTTTCATTTCTGTGCAATTAGTAAGTACTCAAGCAAAGAAATTTTGGACAATGGCCAGATATGATCTTTGCCTTCCAAAATCTAAAATGTAGAAAGCAATTATTATGATTTCTTTTTCTAAAGTCTGATTTTTCTTTCACTAAAGATCAGCGTTCATGTTTTACCCACATTCACTCATTCAACAGACACACGCTCAGCTTATCTGTACTGACATATCAAGCACTACAGTGGACATGGGAATGCACAGAGATGAGTTAAATCCAATGCTCCCATGGAACCTCCACACAAGTGCACCAGTGGGCACATGTCATCATGGTGCATGGCTGGGAATTCTTTGAAGCTAAAAAGATGTATCTTGGCAAAAACTGGCCTCTGGATGCTTGTCATACGACAGCCACCACTGGCAAAGTAAACTCAAATCTGATGAACAGCACAGAAAAGGATAAGCAGATGGTGTATAGTTCCTCACTACCTACTTTGTACGTTCTGTGTAAACACAGATGTTGGCAGAAAACAAACTGAAAAGTCAGCCCTCTCTTACAAAGGCATTGCTTTCTGAAGGGCTAGAAGGTAATTTCCCTTCTTCCAACTCCTATTAGTAACTTTCTCTTCAAAGTTTTTAAGAAATAATGCCAGACCAAAGCAGACTTGACTTCACCTAATTCTTAGATGTACATCCCCAGTAAATTTGGGAAGCCTTGGTACCAGCAAGATGCTGGAAAGCACTGTGTTTAGACACTGAACTAACAGTATCAGAACTCGTAAACTTTAATAGTGCCTGCATATTAAATCCTGCTGCCATTCTCCTAAGCTCTCCTTATGTGTTCATCTAATTATTGCATTCATTGTCTGTCACCCTGCCCAGTACAATATAAGCTCAATAAAACTAAAGGCTATTGTTTTCTTTGAGTTACTCCACTTATATATTCTTAGCACTTAGAAAATATTCCCTAGCACCAAGTAGGCACAGAAGACTCTCTTCACTGGGGGAGAAGAACATGTTTCCAAATCCTGCCAACATCAGGGGGTACATGTGGAAAGCACAAGGGAGGAGCTTGGCCAAAGGAAAACAGTGAGAGTACAACAGTTCCCTCTGCTGCTGTTAGAAATGACAAACAAAGAGAAGACAACACAAGGAAAGATTTGGAAAAGTCCAGAGGCAATACCAGTGAACTTTGTCAATCCCAGGATTCCATGACTGTAACCAAGGGGAAGTAGGAGGGAAACAATGCACACACCTCTCTTTTCCTGGTGGAATTCTTCCAGAAGTCGCTCCTGCCTTTCTATCTGCTCAAAGAGACAGTGGAGCTCGGTCTCCTTGTGCTCACTGAGGTCCCTGAGCTGCTGTCTGCACTGTGCCAGCTGGTGTCGCAGGCTTTTCTCTCCATTTTCTCGCTCCTTCAGTTCCTCACAGAGCCACTGAAGTTTAGTCTTTAAAAAAAAAAAAAAAAGACATTTATATCACATTGTTTTTAAAAAAAAGCAAAAATCAATATGACAGTAGCATTTCAAAAAAGAAAAAATAAAGTAACATTATCATCTCAACAATACAAAATTTAAATTAACGATACTTTAATTCACATTAAGGTTTTCAACAGTTAAAAAGATGCTTCATAAAAGGCAAACTAGCATCCTGCTGGCTAGTCCTCACAGAGCCGGACAGCACTGTGGAAGCTGCTGGAGGTCAGTGGCCACCACCAGCATGAATAAGCAGGGGGCCCTGCAGAATATAGCGAAGAAGAGTGAGTCTGCACGCCAAAAAAATCTCCCAAGTAACTTTGCGTTACCCAAGCTGTTCTGACATGGTTGGAATCTGTTTGATGATACAGATGACAGAGAGAAGGGAGGAGAACCAAGACCCTTTAATAAATCAAGAAGATATCCAGCTGTCCCCATGAGACTAAGCACCTCTGTCAGGGCCCAGCAGAAAATGCAGAGGAAGTAGTGGCATGAATACTTCTCTTACTGCTAGCCTGACAACCAGCTTCAGGGTGATGGTGACATTTCAGAGACAGTTGAGAGCCCCAGGCCCCTGGAAGTTTAAGCAGGCCTAGACTCTGATAATCTCGCTTTGAGACCAACAGGAGTAAGGCCTTTCCTCCCCTCTCCGCCTCCCAGGGCACCTGGATATCCTGGTAAGACTCAGGTTTAGGTTTCCCCATGGCCATGTTACCTTTTATAGCTCACCCTAACCCCATATGTTAAAGAGGAATCCAGCCAACAGCCATCACACAGCCTATCCCCCTGTGACCCATACCCTGTACCTTTTCCTGCCACTACATGAATGCTTATAAGCACATTCCCCCAACAAATAACTGAACTGTCCTCTGACACGGTCTCCTGGGTGTTTCTTCCCATCACACTCACAGCAGCTCAAGACCGTGCTCCACAGTTGCCTGGGCGCGCCTGGGAAACTGATGCACGCGGCCCCAGGGCAACCAGGAACCACAATAACAGACACAGTGGGCCACCAAAACCTATCAAAGCAGAAATCCAGAGGCTACAAAGAACTCAACACTAAATCACACTGCTGACAGGCTCCCATGGCCCAGAGAACATCACAGAAGAGGGGCAGGAAGATTGTAAGAGTCACACAGTAAGTAGGAGTATCCTGAGGCATGGTTCCCCCTCTAACCCATGGGAACCGATTGAGCCCTTCAATACTCCACAGTGAATACCGCAACTTCATTGAGGAGGGCTCCCATGGGAGCTGGGGTAAGGGGATATAAGAGTATATCCTTGGCTGGAGAAATGGCTTAGTGGTTAAGGCACCTGTATGCAAAGCCTAAGGATCAGAGCCCACGTAAGCCAGATGCACAAGGTGGCACATGCACCCAGAGTTCATCTGTAGTTGCTAGAGGACCTGATGTGCCCATTCTTTGTCTATCTTTCTGCCTGTCTCTCTCTCTCTCCCACCTTCTCTCTGTCTCTAATAAACAAATAAAAATGTAAACTTTTAAAAAAGAGTATATTCTATTATATATAAAATAAAAATTTAAAAAGTAAAATAAAGTTAAAAAATTGTACACTCAGATGAAAAGTAGGTCTCTTAAGGATACAAAAGGGAAATCTGGAATCATTATTTTATATGCTTTGTTGAAATACCCATAGAAACTTGCCCATTAAAAACCATAAGACAACTGGGCATGGTGGTGCATGCCTTTCATCCTAGCCCTCAGGAGGCAGAGGTAGGAGGATTGCCGGAAGTTCAATGCCACCCTGAGACTGAATAGCAAATTACAGGTCAGCCTGAGCTAAACTGAGACCTTACCTCAAAGAACCAAAGGGGGGTGGGAGAGAAGATGTTATCATATTTTTTAAAAGATGGTTCAGAAATTAAGCCATGGTAATCTCAGATTTTATAAAATACCTGGTGCACATCACCATCTTTAGAAAGGCAACACCATTGTAAAGCATAGCCTACTAATTTTCCAATCACAACAAAGGTAGTCCTCTGACCTGGTAATAAAGCAGTCTAGAATAGATGTCAAAAAATGTAAAAACATCCCAGGAAAAACTACTTTATTCAGATATCTGAATGGGAAAAAAGACAAAACATGAAATTACAATGACTAAAAATATATAGCCACAAACATCCAACAAATCAGGTTGATAGAGAACTTGTAGGCTGAGTAGATAAAATTTATACTTGCCCATAATTAAGAAGCAATGAAAGCTTACCAAGGCAACTCTTCACAGATTCTAACTCAGGCAGTTGAAGCAAGGATATAAAAGAAATGTTTTCCACCCTCTATACAAAAGGATTCAGTCATATGTTGGGACCTTTGAAGAAAGACTACCCCCTACTGTGCCCATAGTTTTCACCACAGTAAAAAGGGAGCCAGGAGACTCACCTTATGAAAAGGGAAAAATGGGCTGAGTGATGGACCAAGTAACTATTAGTGTTATTATTAGTTACTAGTGTTGAGAAACAAACACTAGTGGGACTGTGCGTGGCATAAATTTCTGCTTTGAAAACAATCTCACAGATTCACAAAGGGTTGAATATGCAGCTACCATGTGATCCAGGAGTTCACTTCACAAGCAGAGTTTCACATGAACTGAGAAGCACAAGCATGTATCTGTGAGGTTTGGCTTATTTGTACAGTGTGCAATCTGTGGGTCTTTATCTGGGGCATCACTGGATGAATACAGAAGAAATCATCTTTAGATAGGAAGGCTAGTATGCATGCTTCACTTCCCCAAATTCCCTTTAAAATATTCATGCAAATAAGAAGGGAAGAGAAGTGATCACAGGGCAGGAAACCAGGAACATGACCCTCTTCTGCCACATAAAAGGAGCAGTTTCCACTGGAGCTCTAAAAGAAGGTATGGGGTTTGACTGATGTATCATCACTCTTCTCTGAAAGACAAGGAAGCAGAAGGGACCACTGCTTACCAAGTATCATCTCTACCCAGAATATAGCACACAGTGGAGGCTAAGAATTAAAAGGTGGTGATAACAGGCAAATGAAAAGAGTACAGGGGAACCAAAGTGCCTGTAGTTGAGATCTGAAAGCTCCTCAAAAGTCATGGGCAAGGTAGACAGAAGAATCAGTGTTGAAGGCTGAGTTTCTAGTCATATGGACACCTACTTTCTTGGACAATGGAACACCCAGAAGCCATAGATTGTTACTAAAAAATTTTCAGTGCCAGGGATGGGATACTTTCCAGTGAGTTGTTGGCCAGGGAGGTCACTGATACCCACAAAACATTACAGGCTACTGTCGAAGTTCTTGGTTTCCCACTAGGAATAGGTGGTAAGACCCTATTGCTGACGACTCCCCATATGTGGTCTGAAAGATTACTGAGAAATCCTGCAGGACCTGAGCTGAAAACTTCCTCCATGTAGACCAGCAGAGAGAAAGCTGGAAAAAGCTACACTGCATGTAGTTCAATGACACAGAGAGAGAAAAATCACTAGTGAAGATAATCAACAGTGGACATCACAAGCCTTAAATCTGGCCAGCCAGGCCAAATGAGCCAACAGGTGCAACAGAGGCATGTCTGTTATGGGGGAAACCAGCTGCTAAGTGGATTGGAGGCCCACTCCATTGGAGGGAATACATGTCTGATACTGAAAACCTACAAGAGGGGTAGTCACGGGCCCTAGAAGTATAATGTCCACTTATATCTTGTAAAATGTATATACTATGCTTACCAAACTGCCTGGTAAGCACTTCTTTCAATGTTCATACCCATATATTAATGCTACTCTCACTTTTGGTCAGAGAAGCTTCTCTTTTCAGATGGCGGAGACCTTGGGATGACTCAGAAGGCACCATGGTGCTAAGAAGAAGTGACAGGGAAGTGCTCAGCACTACAATATCTCTATCACATCTTCCAAGGCTCAGGGTCCATTGTGGAAGAGGTAGCAGAAAGAACATAAGAGTCAAAGGAATGGTAGGACTCCTTACAACATGTTCCTCCAGACACAAAATACCTGGGATATCCATGACCTCATAGTACCTGACACCACCTACAAAAGACCATCATAATAGGAAGAAAAGATCATGACATCAAAATAAAAGAGAGACTGATTGAGAGAGGAAGGGATATGATGGAAAGGGAGAGAATAATCATGGGCTATTGTCTACAATTATGGAAGTTGTCAATAAAAAGAAAATTTTTAAAATACTGACTTCTTAAGCCTATGATGATTAAGTTGATTAGTTTCAGACCTGAGTCTAAAGCACAAAAAAGTTCAGTAAAATCCAGACCAAAGGAGGAAGTCAAACTTATCAGAATAGATAAGAATAATAAACAAATAGATAGGCTGATTAAGAAATAATAAAGAGTTTGGAGCTAGGGAAATGGCTTAGCAATTAAGGAGTTTGCCTGCGAAGCCTAAGGACCCGAGTTTGATTCCCCAGGACCCATGTAAGCCAGATGCTGCAAGGGGGCGCATATGACTGGAGTTCATTTGCAGTGGCTGGAGGCCCTGGTGCACCCATTTTCTCTTTCTCTCTGCCTCTTCCTGTTTTTCTCTCTCAAATAAATAAATAAAATATTTTTATAAAAGGAAAGAAAGAAAGTATAGAGTTTAGAAAATATGAGCAAAAACTAGAAAAAAAAAAAGGTAGGAAGTAATGACTGCAAAGAGGCGAAGCAAGCCCAGTTATGGGTGCTAGAACTCAACAGAAGCAAGCACAGTAACACAGATAACTGTCAAAGAGTATCAAGAAAAAGAAAAGTATGAAAAAGGTATAAAAAGAAAAGGAAAGGTATATTTTGAAATAATAAAAAAGACATACATCCCTAACTAAGATAACCATAGGTCACTTCATCACCCAGAGCAGGCCTAAGATCATGCACTTCACATTGTGTTGACTACTTCCACTATGGAGAGGAAGGAAGGGATATCACAGAGATACTCAGATTTTATTCTGGTCACTTCCACAGGGGCAGAACCTTAAAACAAGGGTGTGTGCATCATATTGTGTTATAATAGTCATTCTAGATCATTTATCTAATAATTTCAGATATTGTTTAGTTGAAAATGACCGAAACATTATTTACTGTTTAAGTCATTATTAACTAATAGCAAACAGAGTAAGAGAATGCTTCCACTCTTATTGGCTGTTTCTATATTAAAATCACGCATCTATTTATACATTTATACATTTTGTTCACCTCCCCCATGAGGATCAGCACTTGTTCCAGAAAAATAAATACTTTGAAAAGCCCCAGAGATTACCCTGTCAGTACTGGAGTCAGGGTGGGAGGAACACTCTGGAGGATGGGTCTTTCTGCTGTTCACTTAGTACCACAAGCACCTGTGCAAGTTAATCATTGTCAATAATTTGGAACTTCAAGGCTTCCCCCAAGAATGTAATATTCTTCAGGTGAAAGCCCCTGACCTGAGACCACAGAGTACAGCCGGGACAATGCTGTGTACTGAAAGGATACAATAGCATGCAACAATATGAAAAGTGATATGATGTAAGGCTCCGTTTAATTCCCCGTGATCCATGTTCCTCTCACTATTGGTTAGAGAACCTGCTTCTTACAGATGGTAGCAAATCACCAAAGAGACGCAAAACCCATCAAAATGACAAGTAGAGAAAGCCCAGCACCTAGCCCTGGACTAGTAACTTCTATCACACCCAACACGACCCAGGAAACATGGCTGAGGAAGTGGAGGATTAAATAAGAGTGCTGCTCTCACTGCTTGCCAGAGAAGCTTAGCTGTGAAGACAGTGGTACACACTGAGGAGACTCATACCTCATCAAAGCAAAAACTCAGAGGCTGCTGAAAGCTCAACACTAAAGGAGACTTCTAACATGCTTGTAGAAGAGGGGGTGGAAAGATTATAAGAGCCACAGGACGGGAAGGCAAATTGTGTGAGGCATTGTCCGACCAGCAGAAAACTTCACTTGAACTTACACACTCCAGTACCATGAAAAAAATAAATGACTTTTCTTGAAGCCACCCAGTGTGTGGTATTTTGTTATAGCAACCCAAATAGACTGTGATAATATGTCCACGGCTTTAATTTATTTCTGGGCATCCTTTTATCCCACTATGAAAGAAAACTAAAAATCGGTTTCAGTTAGATGCTTCACACAATGTGAATATGTATTTAGAATATATAATTCACCCAAAATAAAATATAAATTGATGAGAATTTAATCAACGAAGAATCAATTATGAGAATTAGCATTTGTTAGATAAAGACCCAGCATCTCCATTAAGTCTCTTGAAGAAGCAGCTTAGAACAGAGTCAGGAATAACTTTAACAATTCCAAATTATAATTAGCTACCAAGGCTATTAATCATACAGAAAAATCCTTTCTATTAGCCACTAACAGGAACATTTTACAGATTATGTAATGGGCTAATTTATTTAGTAGCAACAACAAGGATTGCTAAATAACCCAACATAGAGAATTTGAAAATAAAGCACTTTTTACCTCCATCTTTGCCAACTTGTAATTATTTGGGAATATTCCTAAGTGTCTAGTAAAATTATCACAATGATCTTTTCATTCTGTGAGAATCATCTACTAAGATTTAACATAATAATATAGTAAAGTCACTAAGGAATGACTCAAATCTAAAAACCAAAGAAAACAGAAAATTCGCATAAAAAGATTATAGCCTGTGTAGTTAGCAATAATATTAGGACCCATAATTTTGCCGCTTTAACTACTATGCTTCTCCACCAAAACTCTAAAAATATTTGAGAGAAAATGCTTACATAAGAACCAGAGGAAAAAAGAGACAGAATAGCAATGTTTTAGAATGTGCTAGCCATCAAAACAAGAAGGAACTAGACTGTATAATTTAAATCCAAGTCAACTGATACGCAGAAAAATAGATTTCATTTTTTTCTTTTCTTTTTCATTTTTGATTGTGGTGTTGTGGATTGAACGTGAAACTCTGAACACGGCAGGCAAGTACTCTACCAGAAAGCCACATTGCCAGCTGTTTTTACATTTTATTTTGAGAGTGCCTCACTCAGACATCCAGGATGACCTTGAACTCTGGAAGTGGCAGCCTCCTAAGTAGCTGGGAGCATAGGCCCACACCAATAGGCCCACGTTAGAATTACAATTTTGTTTGCTTCTTTGTTGAGAGTCTCAGTCTAGCCATGCTGACCTGGCACTCTCCCTCTGTAGAGTCGTCCCAGGGTGGTCTCAGACTCACGGTGATCCTCCTACCTCTGCTTCCTCAGTGCTGGGATTGAAGGTGTGCGTCACCACACCTGGCTGAGAATTATAGTTTTTAAGTAATACTTTCCCCACATTTTACTTATAAGTATAACTAAGGAAAACATCTCCATAAAACATTATATATATTAAAACACAAATTATTTCATGTATACAATCAAAAATAATTTTTCAACTAATGAATAAAAATACTGAGTATAATTTCATTTGTCTTGAAAAGATAAAACAAGTTTTAAATACAGTCTCATATTTCCCACACAATTTTTTATAAAATATCTATTCCATTAAAAAGAAAATATTCATAAATGTAAGGTGCAGAGTCCAGTTGTCTTGTTGGCAACATCTTTACCACTCCCCATTTTTCTGGCAATTTCAGGCTTTGCCCTTTCCTCTGTTACTAGATATTTCTAGACACAGGCTCCTGCTCACTTGCCTATCCAGGGCTCTGTGCACCCACTTATTCAGTTACCTGCCCTCGTGAACTCTTCTAACCTTGCCTCACACCTATGCGTGTACTACTCCATCAGCCTCTGATCTGAAACCACTCATCACTCTCATCTTTTCACCTAGATATCACTTCCGTCGTTTTGTGCTTGTGAGTCTCGGGACGAGTTCCGCAGGTCACACCGTCACGACAGCTCACGCAGACTGTGGGGAAAGGCTCCATGGGGCATCCTCCCGGCAGCCAACCCTGGCACCTCGAGTGTGCTTTCACACCAGTGTCACGTGACGCCTCTACCAGGTGAACGTGAGCAGGTCACTCACTGGCCTGTTCAAATTCCTTCGTGATTCTTCATCAGGGGCAATTCTGAATGCAAGCTCTTGAAAATGGCCTACACTTCCCTGTGAACCTAAAAAATCCACCACCGCCTAGGCCTCCTTGCTACTGGCCTCTGGCCAGGCCCTTGGGTTCGCATTGCATGTGTCTCCCTTTCTTCCCTGGCATTAACTAAAACCATCTTTTCTGACCCACACCCTTTCCCTTTCCCTTCAAAATGCATCACAAACATCAGCCTTCCAAGGCAGTGTAGTCAGAGCTTCTTCCTCTATGGAAGCTCCCTGCGCACGCGCCTGCCTCCTCTGCACGGAGCTGGTTCCGCCGCGGCAGGACCACATACTGTACTGTCAGGGTGTGCACCGCAGCAGGCCGTGGCATCTAGCACAGGGTATACTCCGTGTTTCTCCAGTAAGCAGAAGACACCTTCGCCTCTACATGCCCTGCTAGAATTCATGACACAAAACTCACCCCTCATCTAGGGGAACTCCTAGCCTGGCCTTCCAGGACAATTATCTACTTCCACTCTCTTCCTCACGATGATGTCTTATCCTGACCTCTCATTGGTTGTTTCATCTGCGACTCTGACCCAACGCTCAGCTGAACTTAATGTTGACATTATACGACCACCGCCGACAAAGTGACTGTGATCAAATCCCCACCCAATCTGCTAGTGCTTCTAGAATTAACACTAACAGAAGAAATCCATTTAGTAGATTTATGAAAACAATTACCAAATGCCCTCAGAGGTCCTTCTAATACTGCAAGATGTCAACATGGACGAGCTGAATAGCAATTCTACTTTCCATATAGTTTTTGTGCTCTGATTTTCGATCTTATCTTCAATACTTATAGAGCTGTCTAGTCGTGGCTCATGGGGATTACAGGGTAGTGGCCCATCAATAACCTAAGCCATCGTTCTAGTAAATAGATTCAATTCCTCCTCAGTCTGTTGGTCAGCATGGCATATTTTATCACAATCCTTTTGTACTGTAGGAGGAACAGTTGTCTCATGCACTATTAAAGCTGGCTGATCACAAGTTCAATCCCATTAAATGATAAGGGAAAACTGCTCACTAGCTCCCAAATTAAAGAGCTATGATTAAGAGTCATCTCTGGCTCTCATAATTTAACTGAACCACAGCAGTGAAAGCTTTCTGTTCAAAAATGATAAAGATGTGAGCTTGAAAGAAAATTCTAAGTACATTGCTCTTGTTGTCAGAATAGCAGTTAGGAAAAAGAAAAAAGAAAAATGTTAATACACAAGAGAAGCTAAAAAATTTCTAAGATACCAAAGCAGATATCTCCTAAAACGTCCTACAAATATGGCAAATCACAGATGTATATTTGCTTTTCTCAAAAGCAGTTAGATATGTACAGGATCACTATTTTTAAAGAAGAGGGACTTTCAAGCAGGGTTCTTCCACAATATTTTTTATTTTCTTATGAGATTTTTAGAGAGGCCTGTTGAATGCTTAGCTGGCGTTCAGGGACAAACACTGTTTTTGCAGCATTTTCCACCTGCACTCCAACAATCTCAGGGCATCAGCTGAGCTTCCTTAAGTATTCTCAGCTTCTTGCCACTGTTCTAACCCATAATTAGCCACCCAACTTTCACCTATATCTTGCAAGACCCAAGTTAAACCCTACTTTCTTCCTGCTGCTTTTGCACCACTACAACCTGCCATAGTCCCCAAGCATACATCAGTCAGTTCTTCCTGCTTCTATGTTCCTTTGTCATTGTTTACAAAGCTCAGCAACAAGGTAACACACTTCAAAGAATGTTTCTCATCTGTGTACACCTCTGTCTTTCCTAGAGGACTACATAGTGCATGACAGCAAAGTGCATGATCTTCCAGCCTTTATATCCACCGGGTGTGGCAAAGTATTATCAGTGAATCTTGGCTGAGCAAACCGGGACATCAGACGACAGCATGTGCAGTGGTAGAACATGAGCTGCCACTCACACATGGCAGGTGATCTGGTCTTCCATTCTGTACCTGGCATTACACAAGGAACGTACTTTCCCTGAGAGTTCATTTATGTTTTTAAACAGAGGTGATGGAGGGTGGCAGTACATCCCAAAGATACAGTATGGACATAGCAGGCATCAGGCCCTGGGTTCAATCCCCAGAGGTCAATAAAAAAACTAACAAATAAATATATACATAAATAAATAAAACTTAAAGGTACTGTCATGCAAAAAAAATCCTACATTGGAGCATAACTGGTCAGATTTATAATACATGTAGTTTTATTATGGAATTTAAATAAGATGGAAGATTCATACTAGTGTTTTATAGATAAACCAAATCAGACTAAAAACACTTCAGTATGAGTTGTGATATTCCACATATTAGTGAGATTTCAAATTGATTGAAATTTGGATCAATTTTCCAAATTCCAAAATTGATTAATATGAAAGTAATTATCCCTCAGTGTAGAATTTTTAAATAATATGAGAAATTGACCCAACTGTATGAATATAGAACAGAAGTTACAGTTCATAAAAATTTTAAGCCATGATGCCAAAGAATTACATGACACAGAAAAGTTATGTTTGGGACACAAAACACACTCTTCTCATTTTGTAAACACCACCCCAAGAAGTGAGAGGATTTACCTGAAATTATATAGAGTTAATAGGTGTTGAACTTACCCAGAAGAACCAGAATGTTGGGGAAATATGTGTAAAATGAGCACTAGTTACAGTTGCCCTAAAGTCTGTATATTTCCAGAGAAATTTCTAGCCACAGTAAAAGGCAGATGTCTCTGTTAAAACCTGCTCCTTGGGCTGGAGAGATGGTTTAGTGGTTAAGGCGCTTGCCTGCAAAGCCTAAGAACCCATGCTCGACTCTCCAGATCCCACGTAAGACAGACACACAAGGTGATACAGGTGCACGAGGTTGAACATGCACAGAAGGGGGCACACATATCTGGAGTTCAACTGCACTGGCTGGAGGCTGTGGCATACCAATTCATTCTCTCTCTCATTTGAAAAAAAAAAAAACAAACCTGGGGCTGGAGAGATGGCTTAGCGATTAAGGTGCATGCCTTCGAAGCCTAAGGACCCTGGTTCGATTCTACAGGTCCCACATTAACCAGATGCACAAGGAAGCACATGCATCTGGAGTTCATTTTCAGTAGCTAGAGGCTCTGGCATGCCTATTCTCACTCTCTCTCTCCCTCCTTCTCTGTCTCAAATAAATAAAGTAAAATCTTAAAAAAAAAAAACTGGTCCTTAAAATTTCACAAATTGTATCTTTCTTTGTTCTCTCATTCTATTGATTGATTTATGAGAGAAAGAGGGATGGGGAGAGAGAGAGAGGGGCGGGGGAGGGAGGAGGGAGGGAGGGAGGGAGGGAGGGAGGGAGGGAGGGAGGGAGGGAGGGAGGGAAGGAGGGAGGGAGGGAGGGAGGATGGGCACAACAGGGCCTCTAGCCACTGCAAACAAACTCAAGACACACATGCCACCTTGTGCATTTGCCTTATGTGGGTCCTGGGGAATCAACCCTAGGTCCTCAGGCTTCACAGGCAAGAGCCATCCCTCCAGCCCTATTCTCTCAATCTCTGCCTACATATCTAAACTAGTAAGTTAATAGTGATAGTGATAGCTTTCCCTGCAATGAAGTATGAAGTTACATACTCAGTTACATGAAAATATATACAGCCAAACCAAATAAAATACCTTGAAGATTAAAAACTTTATGATAACTTTGGGATTCAAAGATTGATTACCTTGCTTTCTGCCAACCAGCGATGTGGGTCACAGTGTACTTCAGAACCAGAGGTAAAAACCTACAAAAGAGGAATGACAATTAGGACTAGATGTTTATCTAGGATGAACTTAAGAGAAACGAAATCACTCACCATAGTATGCAAACGTTAAGTGCCTAAAAGCAAGGTCTTAATAGAAAGAAGTTTGTAGCATGTATTAGAAACTTCAAACCATCATTTATTAGGTGCGTATTTATGACTGTAAATATTTACCTCAAATGCAGAAACATGAAAAAGGAAAAGAAGCTGCCAGCTGCTCTCCAGCTAGACTACACGGAGCATGAGTCCAGAGAAGGCGTGAGGGAGGCAGGCCTGACTAACCCTATTACTTCACTGGTGCCTGGTTCTTCTCAGGCTTGTGCCATGTACCGCATTTCACAGAGGCTTAGATGTGACGACATGGGAACTTAACTGTCTCGTTTCATCTTCTTTAATGCAAGAAAGTCCACCTTCTTTCATCAGTGATGGGAGGAACCAACTGTATGCAAACAGTGCTGTATATCTCGACAGCAACACAATTCTGTAATAATTTGCTCTCACAGATTTCATTTACAAAATCTCTTACTATCTAGTTTTGCCTTATTACTAAATTAAAACTACCCTCAAATGTTTTCAATAACTTTGCAATTGCAAACACAAATGTTCTTATCATTCCCACTTCTTGAACTCAGCACTTCACGTGTTAGCAAGATTTCCTTCTAGATATTTTTGGTTTTAAAACATTTTGTCCCTCTTTAAAGAGATGTCTATTCCAATCTGCAAGTATTCCTATAACTCCTAATATATGTGTACATGACTTCACGGTCAGAAATAATATTAGACATGTAATAAATATACCAAGTATCTTCCACATACTATATATAAAAATGTTATATTTTTACACCTACCTTTTCTCTCATCCACATATTTTCTCTATTTAAATCTATCCAATTCTTTTGTTGTTGTTTTGTATTGTGTAAGCGGATTGTGTAATTGGATATATTTATGTAGCCTTGAAAGGCTTGGAACTCACTATGTAAAACAGGTATGCCTCCTGCCTCTACCCTCACGTGCTGGAATGAAAGCGAGGTACTAACACACCTTAGATCCTTTCTGTCTTCTCAGTGAAATTTCCCCTACTAACCCTAATTCTCAGTGTCCTCTTCCTCTGCTAACTCTACTGTGCAGCTGAACATTTATAGGCATCCAATTGTATCTTGTTTTTGATTACCCCATTTCACATGCCTCCATTAACTTCATATTGATAAAGTGCCATGAACAGTGATAAACAATAATCTGATATAAGAAATGGTCCAAAACTTACACATGACTTCATATTTAAAGAGTAGCTTTGGACTGGAAAAATGGCTTAGCGGTTAAGGCACTTGCCTGCAAAGCTAAAGGACCTGGGTTCAATTCTCCAGGACCCACATAAGCCAGATGCACAAGGTGGCGCATGTATTTGGAGTTCATATACAGTGGCTAGAAGCCCTGGCACACCCATTCTCTCTGTCTCTCCCTCTCTCAAATAAATAAATAATAAAATTTTTTTAAAAAACAACAAAATATAAGAGTAGCTTTAACTGCTTATAAGTGGTGTGGATTAATTGCTCTAAAGATGCAGGCTACCATCTGCAAAGTAGACAAGTTCCTAATGATAAGGAATTCCTCAAATACACTAAGTGTTCCCCAAGTATCTGACTCACAGAGCACAACCAATATACAACTACTGCAGCATGTCGAGATGCCAGCATCAACAAATCGACCTCAAGTTCCAGTGCGACAGGAGCACGACAATAGTCATGCAACAAGACAAAAAGAGAATCCGTGTGTAGTTGTAAACATATTATACCACAGGAGGATATGTTGAAAAGACAATTTGTTCCTTATAAATAAATATTTTTAAAATATCTTATTGGTACATTATGTTTTTGCCTACAATTATCTCAAATAATTATCCCAATAATCTTAAAACATAGTTCAAATGTTTCCATCTTTATGTGGCTATAGGACTAAAAGCAATCTGAAATTATATATCTAAATGGGGTAAATGTTACATTGTTAATACATATTTCTTCCAGATGAAAGTAGGATTTACAGCATCACATATTCTTAAAACATATGTAATTCACACAAGCCTTAAATAGGAAAAAACATGGCATTAGACAGGAAAAAGAACAAGGCAGCATTCCAATAATCCCTAAGCACCCTGAAAGAACTGGTTGTCTTCCTCATGATGGCTCACCTCTGGTTGTCAATTTGGCAGGATTTAGAACTGCCATGGAAACAGATCTCTGAGAATGTGTGTGAGGGATTTTCTAGATAAAGTTAATTGAGGTAGGGAGACCCAACGTACCTAGGGGTGGCATTCTTCTTGGGCTGAGGTCCTAGACTAAATGAAAAGGAGAGACCTGGCTGAGCACCACACCCATGGCTCACTGCTTCCTGACGACTGGCAGGATGTCAGGCAAGGGTGACAACCACTCCACGCAGAAGCCGGCTTGGTTAGAGATGGGACGTGGCCAGCTCTGCTTCCCGCTCCCGCTGCCATGACCTCCCAACCTGACAAACTGTACAAACAAGCTAGAAGCTGAAATAAACCCTTCTCTTCAACTCATTTTGTCAGGTATGTTTTCCCTGAAGAAAGAGAGGCATCTAATATACTACTCAACCAAATTTCTGTTAATGTTAGCCTCATGGCCTTGTCAAAGTGACAGCTGAACATTTTGTAAATAAAGGGATAAGGAAATACAAATTGCAAAGTTATCTGTCAACTTTACTAAATTAATCAATTGAAAGGTTTCTATTAAAGTTTAATCCTAAGAAGTATATAATATCAAGAGTAGAATAATTTTTTTTTTTCCTTTTAAACAACACTTAAAAGAGAGAAAAAGAAACACAGCAAAGAGGAGAACTCACAAAGAATGGCCATTACAGTAGAGGACAAACAGAAACAGAAAAAATGATAAAATATAAAACAGAAACACAAAACTGGCTAAGCCCAATGCCATGACTCCAGTGAGGTCCCATCACAGAAAGTACTGCCGCGCTATGGGGTCGCAAGCCGAAGCCACGCCTCCTCATGCTTGGGGTGGAACACAGCAGTGCCAGAGCTTACACTCCACAAAGGGGCCTACCTTCAGGAAACTCAAAACACGGACCATCACTTCTGATTGTATTCATCTCACCACAACTATTTATTGAGCAGTAATAATCCACTTTAAACACAGAAAATGAAATGAATAGACTTTGTTGAGCATAAAGGGTACTTGTTCAGGTTGCAGAATGAGACCCCAAAAGTATAAAGTCCTAGTTTAGCATGGATAACAAGGAACAAGTCACCAAACCTTCAACGTCTAGCTTTCTCTTATCTGCAAGGGACTGCAGACACCACCCTTACCATTTAGCCTGTAATACAAATCTGAACGGGTGGCAGCAGGTAAGATACTAACAACAACAAAAATAGCCTATAACAATGAAAAATTCACAATCAAGGCATCTTGACTCCAGGACATATTCCTCAGTCAGACCTGCTCTCGCTGTTGTGAAGGATGTTCCTGCCCTGAGTGAGACATCACATAGAAGAATGTCACACCAACTCTCACCATGATTGTGCGATGTGGTGAGCACATCGTTCTTCAAAAAGTGCAAGAAACACATGGTTTTATAAACATTTATGAGGTAAAAATATGACTACCATGTAATCACACATGACAATACCATCATAATGATAGATAGGGAGCTGGCTGAAACTGCAAGGCACAGTGGGAACTCATAGTTACTTTCAGTTTCTCCAGTGAGTCCCTGGAGAAAGTCCTACAAGCTGCATCAATTTCCTTTCCTATCACACCAAGAATGGATTCCTGCTCCGTCTCCAGGCACAGAAGCTGGTCCTTGAGCTGCAGCCTGGCCTCCTCCATCCTCCGTAAGTGCTCTTCTTCATTGCTTATATGCTTTTCCTATAGTGGTGATGAGAAAGAGACAGTGGTTATTAAGTGGAGCCAGAACCAGTTATCTCTACAGCATATCTAAGAACTGCAAGACAAAAAGAGATCTGACTCCGTCAGTCCTTTTAATTTACTATAATAAAATAATCCACTACTTATCAACCGAGATCAACTTAAGAGAGACAGCAGAAGTTGGGCACTTCAGGAACCAGGAACCAAACCTTGGCTAACAATACTACAAAAAGTCTATAAATAAAAGAAATGAAGCCAAAAAAAAAAAAAATCCTTGGCTATTTAATAATATATTGCTATTAGTAAATCAGAAAGTAAATCTAACGTCCTAGTTATCTTGTGTGTGACCAATATGATAGTAAAACACTGCACACAGGGTTGAAAAGATGGCTCAGTGGTTAAGAGCACTTCCTTTACAGCAAGCATGAAAGCCTGAGGAGACCTGAGAAACCACTCAAGTTCAATTCCCAGGACCCACATAAACAGTTGGGTGTGGTAACACATGTCTACAACCCCAGTCCTGTGAGCAAGCAAAGACCAGAAAATCAACAGACACCCAGACACCAGAAAAAAAAAAAAAAAAAAATGGCATGCTCTGGGATCAATAAGTGAATTCCACTGCAAATGGTGTGTTAGAGCAGGATACACAAAATCCTCCTCTGCTCAGTGCAGGCGGGCACACAGGGCCTCAGCTCACATGCACAGGCATACACCACACACACAAGAGTAAGATAAAGGGGGAAAAACACTGGAAAAAACTAAACTGGAAAAATCTGATGTTTGCTTGCTTATTGGAGAAAAATGTATAGTGCCGTTATTGCATCAACAAAATTTGTAAGAACTTCTAGCTTTTCAAATGCAGTCATACTACAAAGATGCTTATGGGTCATGAAATTTTAATAAAAACAAGATGGAAACCCATTCTAAGTAAGCAAATACATTTGATGAAAAAGAAGTCCTTTAAGAGAGTAGCAATACTGGGAAAGGGAGTCTTCTAGGCAAAACAATTCTCCATCACTATGATTATACGATTTTATTAAAATTCAACATTTTTAATCCAAAAATACAGAATCCAAAATACACCAAAATCCACATCTTTAAAGATTTTTTTTTATTTGAGAAAAAGATAGAGACAGAGAGTGAGTATGGGTGCACCAGGGCCTCCTACCACTACAATCGAACTCCAAACATATGCACCATGGGGTGCATCTGGCTTTACATGCATACTAGGGAATGGATCTCTGGTCATCAGGCTTTCAAGGCTTTATACACAGCATCTTTAACACTGAGCCATCTCTCCAGAACCAAATCCACAGCTTTTTTTTTCTATTTTTTTGTTTGTATTTATTTGAGAGTGACAGGCATACAGAGAAAGAGGGAGACAGAGAGAGGGGGGGGGGAGAATGGGTGCGCCAGGGCCTCCAGCCATTGCAAACAAACTCCAGATGCATGCACCCCTTGTGCATCTGGCTAATGTGGGTCCTGGGGAATTGAGCCTCGAACTGGGGTCCTTAGGCTTCACAGGCAAGCGCTTAACCACTAAGCTATCTCTCCAGCCCTAATCATAACCCACAGCTTTTAAGCACTGATATGCTATTCAAAAAGTTTCAGGCTACAATTCATTTTGGATTTTCAGCTAGGGATACTCAATTAGTAAAGTTAACATAAATATCTGAAAATCCTGGAAAACTGTCTAAAATATGACAGGCTTCTAGCCTCCAATATTTTGGACAAGGAATTATCAACTTGTGCCAGAGAAATTCATAGCAATTTTGCACTGAGCTTAGTGTAAGGTAACAAAAGTAGCAGAATGTGTAAGCAGAGAATCAAAGTCAAGATGGTGATAGTCACAAGTTCAGTCATCACCAGCTAGCCTGATCTTTTTAACTACTCCACTAAACACAAGTCAACCAGGCAGAGTATGTGGGCAAGAAACCCAGCTCAAATTTCAAAGAAAAAGACAAGGATATGCAATCACGAATCATGGAAGGAAGAACACATTACTAGTAAATGGAATACAGATATTTCTTTTTTGTTCAGTTTACATTAATAACTAAGTGGGTCAGGTGTGGTGATGCACGCCTTTAATGCCAGCCCTCGGGAGGCAAGGGTTGGAGGATCACCGTGAGTTGGAGGCCACCCTGAGATACATAATGAATTCTAGGCCAGCCTGGGCTACAGAGAGACCCTACATCAAAGAACAAACAAACAAACAGTAAGTGGAGCCTCCCCTGCCAAACACTGCAGACAGTTTTACAAGTTACCTTCTGCCTTTCTATACAGCTCACCTTCCTCCTTTTCACTATGGTAGGCACTCACTGTCTTAAATCTATGTCCCCATGACCACATGAACCTACCTATGCACCTTGTGCTGGACTCTTCAAACTATAGTTGGCAGCCAAGCCAACATTTGCCTTAATCCGTTATCTGCATCTGGCTCTCATCTTTATAAGCTTGGTAAAAAGAACTTCTCTTTTACAGACTTTGAGTGGGCTCATCTTTCAGTGGTAGAGTAACCAAGCCCACAGGACTATTGTACAAAAAGAATGTCATTCCATTCATTGATACTGAGTACCATAACTATTGTAAGGAACAAAGGTTCAGGCCAGCATAATCCCTACACTGTCTCCCTGTAGACTGAAGCAGACAGAAAGGAAAATTATGATCAGATTACAGTTTAATGAACAGGAAATCAGATAAAGATACTCCATTTTATGAAATAACTTAAATTGGACTGGCTCCTAGTGGTTTAGCATGGCCATCTCCACATCCAGGAGTTCACAAACTCCATCAGCATGCATCATCCCTATGGCAGTGTTGAAATGAAGGGGTCTGGGTGGAACTCCTTCCTTTGTTCACATTCAGTGTCTGCCCAAACTCTCCCACGTGAGGAACACATTTCTGTAGGACTAATGTTATCTTCACAATTCCCTGAACAATGGTTCATAATTTCCAACTTACTACAAAACAATCTTCATAGCCAAGTGTTAAGGTGAGAATATTTGTCTCCCAATAACTCCTATGTATCTATTATAGTAAATATTCAAATCTCATTTCCTGGTCTCTCAAGGCATATTATTTATGTCATATTCTTTTAATTTACCAAATTTTAAGATAATTATTTGTGCATTTTTCTCCCTCAATAAGCTGCTATGTTCCACTAAACTTAAACTCTCTCACTTTTCTGAATAATTCTGATGTTTTCAGAGAAACGTATTCTCCACTGTAAGAGTGATCACATGAATTGTCAGACAAACCTGGGCCTGCACAGGTTTCTCCTACACAAACAGGAGGCCTTCATATGGGTACAATGGTCTCACTGGTGCAATGCTGAGAAAGAAATGCTCTGTCAGAGGTTACAGATGCATTAAAAGGCAGTCCATACTCTAAATCTAAGTGATTCTAGTGGAATTTATTTTTCTGTTCTCACAGCTATCTCTTTTAATCTAGTATCACCTTTCTGTGGTCTTTCTATTTGTATCTTTCTAATAAGAAGAAAAACTTATCCCCATCTTTTGATATACTTGAAAATATTAATATTGTGGGCTCGATAAGTCTATTCTCTTTGTTGCTGATAAAAATTTCATTACCCACTACATAATATCATCCTTTGTGAGATAGCATACAAGGTCCTAACCACAGGCTTACACAAACTAGCTCATTAGGTTCCCTCAAATGTTCCTTCACAGACATTTCTGATAGGTGATAGGCAACCCAGACATAAACATCTCAAATTTCAAGAACCAAAGTATCAGACAGAGCTTCAAAACCTCCCTATTGGTATCGGTTCTACTTTTAAAGACTAAACTTAATGCATGAATCCTACATCCCACCACCAAAACATAGCTTTCTCAGTAAAACCTTGATATCTTCAAACTATGTTTTCTTTGACTAGGTTTCAGGCATTACATAGTACTGCTCTCCATCCTTTTATTTATGTTTGCACGTGTAGCATATGTCATGTGGTGTGTGATGTGCTATGAGTACAGATGCACATGCCCTAGAAGTGCGCAGGCAGAGGTCGGGAGAAAATGGGTTCTCCTGTTCCATAGGACTCCAGATAAAGATTCCCTCCCTCGAGCCAGAACCGCAGCTTTCCCAGGTCTCCACTGCCCTTGGGACTAGGGTTACAGGCCTGCATGGCCGTGCCCAGCTGCTTGTACAGGCACTAGAGAGTCAGCTCTGGATGAGTCAGGCCCCCATGCTTGCACAGCAGGAGCTCTTACCCACCAAGCCATTTTCCCAGCCCTCTCCGTCCTTTTTGTGTGACCTGGCACCCTCAATCCAAGCCCTTACATTCTATATTAGAGCATTACTACGAATTGTCTGTGCTTTAAAAAAAAAAAAAAAACACAATAGTTCATGTGGTTTTTGTTTTTATTTCTACCGCAAGAATTCATGTAGCAGGATCCTACCTCAAACTAAAATTGAAAAGATAGAATAGTTTGCAATGTAGTTCAGTGATACATGACCCTCATCTCATTCAATCTCTAATACCATAAAACTAATTTTTTGCCAGGCGTGGTATCACAGCACTCAGGAGGCAGAGGTAGGAGGACTACCGTGAGTTTGAGGACACCCTCAGACTACATTGTGAATTCCAGGTCAGCATGGGCTAGAGTGAAACCCTACTTCGGAAAAAAAAAAAGAAAAAGAAGAAGAAGAAAACAGAAGTATAGGGGGAATGCCTAAAAAGAAGGGCCTTGGAGAGGGTGTGATAATGCTTAACCTTAAAAAATTTTAGCTCCGACCTGTAACTTACAGTACCAGAAATCAGTGCTACCCATAATCAGTGCTACCCACATTGAACTATTGACCAAAGAAACCTACAAGGTCCCCAAAATAAGACAGGCTTCTGTCAAAACACCTGATTACCCACCTGAGGTCAAAGCTAAGACCCTATTGCTGCAGACACCATGTGCTATTGACACAGAGCACGGAGAGACCTGGCTGGAATCCAGAAGAGAGCCAGTCCCCAGAGAGCCGATCTAGTGCCACATGAGCTACTGGGGAAAATGGCCAACAATGATATAAGCAAACAGGGGTCTAAGCTACTCAGGAGCACCCAGCCTGACAGGAAGTACACACCCTGCAGTGGTGGCACACAGCTATGCTGCGTAACTGATGGCTTTCTGATTAGCTAAGAGACCCGCTCAGTGTAACGGAACCAGGTCAGAATCCTATGGAGACAAAGACTAGGCTCTTCAGTGTCAAGCTCCCACTAGTCTTTGGCTGAAAGAGAGGTTACATCCATCAAATTCTCCCTAAAGTAATAACATTTATCCCATTTAACCTATGCTGACTTCACTCTCCATTGGAGAATCTATTTTTCTTTTTCAGAAGGTAGCAAGACTGAAGGAGATAAACCACCCCTCACATCTCAGTCAAGGCCCAGGCAAAACCACAGAGGAGGTGCAGAAACAAGCAAGAATGCTGCTCCCAAGGTGAGCCTGAAGATCAGTGCCGGGGTGAAGGAGACAGACCCTGAGGATACTCAACATCCACCAAAGCAGAGATCCAGAGGCGCCTTAGAGCTCATCACTGAAGTAGACTTAAAACATACCCACCACAGCTCAGAGAATTTTGCAGAAGATAGGGCAGAAAGATTGTAAGGGCCACAAGTTGGGATGTCATGCCCAGAGGCATTGCCTCCACCCAATACCTGACTGCTGTCCCCACAACATGTATAACCCACAATCACATGGAGAATACCAGCAACCCCACGGAGGAGGGCCCTTTGTGGAATGGGGGTAGGGAGGAGGGAAAAGATGCTACCAACATATGATACACACATACATTATGCTCTTCATAAAAAGAAAGAAAAACAACCATGCACAAGATCCCAAAATATGGACTGTCCACCCACATAGGAAATATACTCATGTACCCATAAGATATTCACTTGACTGATTTTAGTTTAAAAGTGTGGACTTAGCCAGGCGTGGTGGCACACACCTTGAATCCCAGCACTTGGGAGGCAGAGGTAGGAGGATTGCCGTAAATTCGAGGCCACCCTGAGACTCCATAGTGAATTCCAGGTCAGCCTGGGCTAAAGTGAGACCCTACCTCAAAAAAACAAAACTAAATAAAAATAAAAATAAAAAAATAAAAGTGTGGTCTTCATGCAATGGAAAGTAAAAATACCATTTTGAGAAAAGGAGAAGTTTTATGTAGCTTACATAAAGTTTATACTACTGATATTTATGTTTAAAGAAAACAGTAAAATCTCTTATAGCTTCATAAGCACAAAGACCCACACATGCACACTCACAACAGGTTGGATCAATTAACCTGTAATTCCAAGGTCAAGAAATACTACTGTAATGATACACATGTTTTAATACACTCTACATCTCAGAACATTCACTTCCCCAGAAGTTCAAAAACTTTACACAACTTAAATAGAAATATAACAACTTCAATAAAACCAGAACACAATCAAAATGCTATGTCCTACCAGACACAGTTATGTACTCCTGTAATCCCAGTTACATGGGTGGTTGAGGAAGGGAATTCAAAAGTTCAAGGCTTACCTGGGCTCCACTGAGAGGTTCAGAGGCAGCCTAGGCAAATTAGTGAGACTCCATTGCAACTTTTTTCTTTTATAATTATTATTATTATTATTTAAATTTTTTGTTGTTTATTCTTTTTTCTCAGTTTTTATTAACATTTTCCATGATTATAAAAAACATTTAATAATAATTATTATTATTATTTTATTAACAACATATGTCGTATGGGTACATCATCTGTTGCTACCCTCTTTTACCTCACCCCTGACCCCATTCCATTGGGGACCCTCCTCAGTAGAGTTGTAGGTATTCCCTATGGGGTTGTGGTTTATGAGTTGTGGGAGCAGCAGTCAGTTAATTTGATAGGGGAGGGAATGCCTCTGGGCATTATGTCTCAACCTGTGGCTCTTACAATCTTTCCGCCCCCTCTTCTGCAAAATTCCCTGAGCTGTGGTGGGTGAGTTTTAAGTCGGCTTCAGTCAGTGATGAGCTCGTAGGAGCCTCAGGATCTCTGCTGTGGTGGGTGTTGAGTGTCCTCGGGGAGGAGGCTGGCAAGCAGCAGGGGTAGAGCGCCCTCAGTGGCTTTAGTGAGAACACACACTGACGTCTCCAGGGCATAGTTGGTCATGTGCAAAATTTTTAACTAAGAAAAATAGTTAAAGGGCTGGGAATGTAGTGCTGTGGTAGAGAACATGCCTAGCATGGGTAAGGCCCTGAGTTCAATCCCCAGCACCACAAAATGACAACAGCTTAGTAAATTTATGAGATTCCTATGTCTTAAGAGTTCCACAAATGACACTTCATTTCCAGTACGTGAAATTACATTTTTTCATACATTTTAACAGAAACACTATGTGAAATAAACTATGCTCAAATTTCTAAATGAGTCATTTCATTTTCAAAAATAATGCTTTTAACTGAAAATTAACTTTGCAATCAAGTAGGGCAATATTTATTTCCTCAACACTATCTCTAACACATCATCTAGGTGGAGAGGAGAAAGAATAAGACACAGAAAAGATAGAAATCACATAATACAAATAGCTAAAAATAAAATGGAATGAAATTGAAAGCCATTGGAAGCAGAGCTTGTTGAAATTGCAGACCTAACACACAACACCCAAGGAGTTTTGAGGAAGACTATTTCCATTATTCGGCTGTATTCAAGCTTTAAATTCAGGACACAAGCATTGCAAGGCAAATTATGAAACATTCTTGAACAAAAATTGGACCTGTCTGGAAGCCATTCTCCTGACTCTGAAGAGATCCTTATTACTCATGCCAATGGCTACAAGAAAGCTAAGGCACATGAAATGTCAATGCTGCAGAGGAGACGTCTACTACAGTTTTCACTGGGAATTTGTGAAGCGTTTATTATGGAAAAATACCACACTGCAGCTCCAATTTTCTTGCACAACAGCTAAAACATAGCTAATAATTTTAAGAAAGGTCATCTACTACTGGTCATGTCGTAAGTATTTTTGAAACTGGGTTTCTCATAGCATAGGCTGGTTTCAAACTGGCTGTATAGCCAACGATGAACTTTTGATCTTCTTTTCACCCGACAATAAATAATTTTTTTTCAAAATTTTTCTTCAAAAAGCACGTTTATATAAATTAATTTTTTTAATTCAAAATATAGCTATGCACTTTGGTATAAGAAAACTTGATGTTTTTATTGGTATAAAAATAGTGAAAACAAAATGAAAGAAACTCTAATCTCAAGTGTTCAGATGAATGTGTAAAAGCTGCCTAGATTGTATGTATGTATGTACTTGAGCTTCTGTGTGACTAACAGCACTCAGGAAAAAAAGGCAAGAAAATCTCATTCACTGGGTCATGATTTGCAGAGACATTTATCATACCAATAACTGGGGGCTAACTCCACAATGCACAACCCATTTTCATTAACAAGGAGGGCCTAATGGGAGGGGGTAGATCACAGATGAACCTAAATAATGGTACCAAACTGCCTGTATTTACTGAAAAGAAAACTAATAAATTAAATTTTAAAAAAAAATTTCACTCACTGGAAGAATTCCTGATTCATGATAAAATTCCAAAGACTTGCACCTTCCTCATAGACATGGACATGACAGTAACAGACAACCTGATGCTTTGACAGGAATGTTAGACCATGACCCTAGTTCTATGAAACTTTTCATGAGTTCATGCTACAACTACTACTCACCACTGTGTATTACAAAGTCAGTCTCCTCACCAGACTGACTTCCTCTCCAGCAAAAATTTTACCACTCTTTGTGTATCCTAGAAAGTAATCGAGTGTCTCATGTAGCAATCAATCAATAAATTTATAGTTCCTTCACTTTCTTTTTACTATAACCAATGGTACTAGATCCCAACTATATAGTAATGAATAGAAAACAAACTCTGAACTCATAACTGATGTTTCAGTAAGTTTGGGGGAGCATTCTTCTGCACAAATTTATTGTTAAACTCTTTGAGGACAAACATTTCAACAATAGCTAACAACTATAACCATCAAGGCCAGGCGATGTCAAAAACATGAGTGCTGGGGTCTGGAGAGATTGCTTAGTGGTTAAGGAATATGTCTGCCAAGCCTAAGGACCCATGTTCAATTCTCCAGGTCCCACATAAGCCAGCTGTGCATGGTGGTGCATGCATCTGGAGTTCATCTGCAGTGGTAGAGGCCCTGGCACACCCATTCTCAATCTCTCAATCTCAATCTCTCCCTCTCTCTCTCTCTTTCCTTCTGTCTCAAATAAATAAAATAGGTATATAAAATGTTTTAAAAAAAAAATCATGAGTTCCTAGCAGGTGCAGGTCATAATCAGGGACAACGCAGAAGCACTTCTCAAGTTAGACTTAATAACATCCACCGGTGAGTGACGCTGCACCCCTGTGTGAGAGAATGAACTGGTTCTTTATAAATACTTAACTCAGGAAAGAACATGGTAATTCGACTACAAGAGTGGTGTTTTAAGGCAAAAATGCTGCTATTTGGTAGGTTAGGTATAGACAGTTCCTTCTCTGCTATTAACTAGGCACCTCACATTGTTTCCTTCACAGGCTGGGAGAAAGTTCTGATTAATGATGTAGTAGAGTAAGACCAAGGTACCTGACAATGGGGTAAGGCTGAGATGCTGAGTGAAACAGTAGTGCTGGCAGAAGAGAGGAAAGGTACCCGCGTGTAAACACCTAGGTGTAAAAGGCTTTCCCCTCCCTCCATAACCACGGCTTCAGCAGGCTTAAAAACTAGCACTAGCAAGAAGGCTGCAATATAAAGTCCCAATGCCCAACCCCAAGGACACACCTCCTCCTGCCAGGCTCCACCTCCCAAATAAGAGTAAGACTAGGCTGGAGAGATGGCTTAGCAGTTAAGTGCTTGCCTGTGAAGCCTAAGGACCCCGGTTCAAGGCTCAATTCCCCAGGACCCACGTTAGCCAGATGCACAAGGAGGCGCATGCATCTGGAATTCGTCTTAGTGGCTGGAAGCCCTGGCGCACCCATTCTCTCTCTCTTTCTCTCTCTCTCTCTCTCTGCCTCTTTCTCTGTCTGTCGCTCTCAAATAAATAAATAAAAATAAACCAAAAAAAATTTTTTTAATTTAAAAAAAAGAGTAAGACTGATGTGTAATCACAAACATATGAGGCTCTGGGGGACAATTTCTGTGTACTTCCATTTCTTGCCCCTTCCTCTGACAGAATTGCTGGTACAAATGCCTCTGTACCTTTTAATGGCATATTCACTCCACTTTTGCACCCTGAACTTTTTTGTCTTAACATCTGACATATGGTTTGATACAAGAGAAACATACGGTTGTTTCAGTAGATTCTTTGTAAAAGTCAAGGACTCTGAACTTAATAACAAATAACTGAAACAAAAGCCCTTTCTAAATAATTGAAAATGTCATTTTTGGGCTGGAGAGATGGCTTAGCGGTTAACCGCTTGCCTGTGAAGCCTAAGGACCCTAGTTCGAGGCTCGACTCCCCAGGACCCACGTTAGCCAGATGCACAAGGGGGCACACGCGTCTGGAGTTCGTTTGCAGTGGCTGGAAGCCCTGGAGTGCCCATTCTCTCACTCTTTCTCTCTCTCTCTCCTCCTCCTCCTCTCTGTCACTCTCAAATAAATAAATAAAAATAAACAAAAAAAAAAAAGAAAATGTCATTTTTACCTTGAATTTTACATTGTTAATTTTATTGTTCTTTTTTAATTTTTTTATACTTTTATTTATTTAGTTGAGTCAGAAAGAGTCAGACAGACAGAGCAAGAGAGACTATGTGTGAACCAAGCCCTCTTGCCACTGCAAACAAACTCCAGATACATGCAACACTTTGTGCATCTGGCTTTGTATGGGTACTAGGAAATCAAAACCAGGCCATCAGGCTTTGCAAGTAAGTGCCTTTAACCACTTAGCCATCTCTCCAACCCAACTATTGTTTTCTTAATTTTATTATTTTAGAGAGAGACAGAGAAACAGAGAACTGGCATGCCAGGGCCTCAGCCACTGCAATCAAACTCCAGATGCTTGTGCCACCTAGGGGGACATGTGTGACCTTGCACTTGCCTCACTTTTGTGCATCTGGCTTACGTGGGTTCTGGAGAGTCAAACACGGGTCTTTAGGCTTCGCGGGCAAGCGCCTTAACCTCTAAGCCATCTCTCCAGCCCCCTACTGTTATTTTTAAAAGACAGGAATCCACCGGGCGTGGTAGCGCACGCCTTTAATCCCAGCACTTGGGAGGCAGAGGTAGGAGGATTGCCATGAGTTCAAGGCCACCCTGAGACTACAGAGTTAATTCCAGGTCAGCCTGGACCAGAGTGAGACCCTACTTCGACAAAAAAAAAAAAAAAGACAGGAATCTAACAATAATTATATAACATCCAATGGGTTTAGAAAGCCTTACTTAAGTTTGCTTTCAAATGAATATTTGATGAATACAGATTCATTCCAGTCATAGGAATTAAAATAGACAAAGCTTAAAAATATTAATAATATCAAAGAAAGCAAACTGTCTGAAAGGAGCCTAAAGAGTAAGCACTGGAAAAGCTGCTGGTAGTCAACAGCATGTGTGTGTCCTCTCATTCTCATTCTTCTTGAGAACCCTGAAATCAGAGAACTCTGCCTGTGACATCAGATAGCAATGAGCCAAAAATAGGAAAATGCAATTTTTCAAACTTTATAGAACACACATCTGACAATCATCTATTTTCCCACAATCAAAAAGAGCAATCCCAAATAGATGGTCAAATTAAAACCAAACCACAATCTTCTTAATTGACAGATAACACTGAATGTTGTTACTGTGTACAACACAATATTTTGCAAGTGTCTATACACTGGGGACTGATTGAATCTGGCTAAGTAAGAAATAAATTACTTCACGTCGTTATCATTTCTATACTGACAACCCTTAGCGTCTACTCTCTTTACACCTCCAAAACACAAAAATTTTAAAAACTTGTTCACTTTTCCTTTCACAGATATGTTTTCTGTGTAAATTTCAGGTTTTAATTATATTTTTTCAAACAAAATGAGTAATGGCACTCATTTCAAAATGTCAGAAGAAAAGATAGAAGAATTGAATGTAATAACTATGAATTTACATTTGATGCTAAGAATTCAATAAAAAGACACAAATGATAAGTCATATTGTGATACTAAAAAAAAGAGAGAGAAGAAAATACAAAGAATCTGTGCTCATATCCAGTTCCTACCATGCTTTTACAAAATGCTGGGATAGTAATGATATTTTCTCAATTTTAGAGTCCACTATTGAAAATCATTATAATTGTACTTGTAAATGTGGAATATAATCACCATGTTACAAGGTCCATATTTGTATAAGATAATTATTTTCAATTTTTTATCCAATATAGCCTTAGCTTTAAAAAAGATGTTAGTAGGTATCATTTTACAAATGATTTTAATAAAGCATTTCACAGTTAAGAACAAAATTACATTTCTAGGAATCTTGATATTAACACTTAAGTTCTTATATAGCATCAGTGCCTTAGATGTCCCAGAATTTGGCCTTAAAGTATCCTGCTTCATGGAAGTTAATGTCCTCTTCTTAAAAACAAGAGACAGTTAAGGGTAGCTACTGAAATAAGCCAGCATTACTTAGCTGAGCATCTGGTTAAACCAACTCCAGTACAATGGAAAGAATACACCTGGGACTGCAGAAATGGCTTAGTGGTTAAAGGCACTTGCTTGCAAAGCCTACCAGCCCAAGTTTGATTCCCTAGTACCCAGGTAAAGCCAAGTGCACAAAGTGGTACATGCATGTGGAGTTCATTTACAGTGGCAAGAGGCCCGGGCACATTCATCTACTCATTTTCATTCTCTCTCTCTCTCTCTCTCTTTCTCTCTCTCTCTCTCTCTCTTTCTGAAATAAATTTTGTTTTAAAGAATGGGTCAGGTAACCCTGAGCTCTACTTTTATTCCTACCAAAGAAGAGAGACAGACCTTGGGCAAATCAATGAAGTTTCCATGCCAGAGGCTCATCTAAAAAATATAATGTTGAGAGTTAATCATGTTTATGGTCCTTTTATATCTTACAATTTCTTTGATGCCAAATGTTTTGGGCAATGTCACCTTAGACTCAATAGTCCACTGCTACTGACTTAATGCCTGTTAGAGGTAGCACATAGACTTTTATGAGGTATAAAACCTGATAAATGGCTGAACAATCTTTCAACAATATTGAGAATAGCTACCAAAAGGTACCCTATAACAGCAATTACTTTGAGACAGTTACACGTATGAGAGTGATTATGGATGGGTGAAAGGGGAAGTAAATGAGTGGGACAGGAACCTCTGGCTTTTTCAGCTTTATATACCTAGGCACAAAAACTACAAGCTAATTATTCTAGCAAAAATATCTAAGAATAATGGCAATAATCTCTCTATAATTTCTCTTCTTAATTTTTTCCCCTTTTCCTTATATACATTTTTATTTTCTTAAACATTTTTATTGACAATTGCTATAATTATAAACAATATCCCACAAATTCAGGTAAATTTTTTTCCTATAGAATTTCAGGAAAAGGAATAAATTTTAATGATACTACACATAGAAGAAAACTATTTCTGTAACATTTCAAGAGAGCTATGTCCCTGAAAAGATGTTCATAATTAAGTCTTAAATGCACATGTAAAAGTCCTATGGGTCACATAATGCTTGCTCTCTTTGTCATGTAAAATTGAAAAGTAACATCTGACAAAGTAAAATCAGATGTCAGAAAAAAACCTCATTTAATACATCTCACCATTGAATATATAAAAAAAATACACCAAAGAAACTTATTCAGAGCACATGAACTAACAGCCATCTTCCCTGCTGATAAATGCCATCACTCCTGCCAAAGCTTTACCTCAATTCTGACGTTTTAACATTCCTTCCCTTATCTTATGACAAGAAAATACACAGTCAAAAAAATGGCTAAGTAGTTGTGGAAACAGCTTAGTGGGTAGGAGCACTTTCTGCCTAAGCATGAGGACCTGAGTTCAATCCCAGAGCCCATAAAAAGCTAGCCCTGGTCACACATTCCTATAAGGCCAGCACTGAGGAGGACAAAGACAGGACTACTATGGCTCCCTGGTTAGCCAGTCTGACGAAAAAAAGCACTCTTCCAGGTTCAGTGAAAGACTGTCTCAGAAAAACAAGGCAGCAGAGTGACAGAGGACACGGCATTCCATGGCTTCTACACCTGCGTGCACAGGACACACACACATGCACAAATACCACTGACTACCCACACATTCAAAAACATATCTTTTAAAAAATGTTACCTAAGATAGTCATCCTTATAGCATCACAGGTTTAGGTTAAGGATGACACTTAGTTTCCCTTTTGGGGACTGGAGAGATGGCTTAGTGGTTAAGGCACATGTCTGCAAAGCCTAAGGACCTAGGTTCGATTCTCCAGGTCCCACATAAGCCAGATGCAAAAGATGGTGCATGCATCTTGAGTTTGTTTGCAATGGCTGGAGGCCCTGTTGCACCTATTCTCACACTTTCTCCATCTCTCTCCCTCTCTCTGTCTGAAAGAAAGAAAGAAAGAAAGAAAGAAAGAAAGAAAGAAAGAAAGAAAGAAAGAAAGAAAGAAAGAAAGAGGACACAGGATGCACTGTCATCTCCTTCACAACATGAAACCACATTTATCATTATGTTGGTTAAACTATAAACATAAGGCTTATCAGCAACTGGACTTCCCTTCACTGACATCTTCATCTATGTTTGGTCTTATTTTGTTGTTGGGGTGTTTCCCTAGTCTGGCCACCTTACAAATGTGTGAACACAAGAACATGCATGTACACAGGAATCTTTTTTTTTTAACCACCTACCATGTTTCAGACTCTGTACCTGACCTAAATAGGGAAAGATGACCACGATGTGATACCTCTACTCAAATGGCAAAAGGAACTCTCAGTCTGCCCATCTGTTAGATTCATTTATCATCATGCTTTCAGTATAGCTTGTAGACAGGCTGCTAGCTCCTTCACAGAGGCCTCTTTGGTGAACCAACTGATTCAAATTATGAACACTGTCTGGTTCTTAATTTTTCACCAGAAAAGTTTTGCTGCTTTTTAGATGACTACAGACATCATCATCACCATCATCATCACATTATTGTGATACAGGAAGTCCTATCAATATTTTCTGAGGAGTTGACTGCTTGGTTGAACTACACATACATATATACATAAACACACAAATATATATATATATATATAGACATGTATATGGAAACATAGCAGAAACAATAGCAGCTACCATTAATTCATACATCAGATATCAGATATTGCACTAAGCTCTTTATATACATTCTCATATGTGTTCCTATAGAAATAAAGGTATTATTATACTATTGGGATGATAACATGGAGGCTTTGAGTTTGAAACAACTACATAAAGATGAACCTCCCCCCTCCCAGTTAAAAAACAGATTCAAGAGCTGGAGAGATGGCTTAGTGGAAAAGGCACTTGCCAATAAGGCCTAAGGATCCATGTTTGACTCTCCAGATCCTATGTAAGCTAGACCCACAAAGGTGAGGCAAGCACAAGGTCACACATGCCCACTAGGTGGTACAAGCATCTGGAGTTCAAATACAGTGGCTGAGGCCCTGGTGCATCAATGCTCTCTCTGTCTCTCTTTCACTATCTGTCTCTCTCTAAAATAGGATAAAAAGAGAGAGAGAGAGCTGGAGACTTGGTTCAGTGGTTAAGATGCTTGCCTGCAAAGCCTGAGAGCCCAGGTTCAATTCCCCAGTACCCACATAAGCCAGATGCACAAGGTAGCATTATGTGTTGAGTTCATTTGCAATGGCTGGATGTACTGGTGTGCCAATTCTCTTTCATAAATAAATAAAGTAAAAAAATCTAAAGTTTTAAAAAGAGATACAAATTCATTTTGTCCATAAAAGATAACACAACTCAATAAACTTTGATATACATCCAGGTATGATAGTGCATGCCTTTAATCCCAGCACTTGGGAGGCAGAGGTAGGAAGATCGCCGTGAGTTTGAGGTCACCCTGAGACTACATAGTGAATTCCAGGTCAGCCTGAGCTAGAGTGAAACCCTACCTCGGAAAAAAAAAAAGAAAAGAAAAAAAAAAAACTTTGATCTACAGATATCTTATTATTCCTTATTTTTATTCCTTAGTATTAAGGAATGTGTCAAGTCAATTATTTAAAGATATATGACAACAATGTATACCAAAAATAAACATTCAAGAAAATGCAGCCTTCACACTCAGCCCACTAGCTCTATGAGCTCTACACTCAACAAAACAAATGATGGAAAATGTCCGTGTATAATTAATATGTCCAGACCTGCTTCCTTGTCATTATTGCCTAAGTAATGCCATGTAACTACATAGTAGTTACACTGAATCATTTAAGAAATGTAAAGATGGCTTAAAACGTACGACTTAGTATCTGTAGATTTTAGTATCTTTGGGAGATCCTGGAACCAATCTTCAACAATACAGAGAAATGTGCATTTATAGTGTATATTTAGAGTTCTCAAGATCACCTATTCTCTGTACTGGCCACACTGTCTGGACTTTATTAAACATTGAACATCCTGAGTCCAAAAATCAAAAATTTAAAAGGGCCCAAAATTCACCTCTGAGCACCAACAACATGTCACAAGTGAAAAAATTATACACCTGACCATGTATCTACTGGTTTACAGTCAACATATAAGCATATTAAAGATATATAAAATCCGAGCTTGGAAAATGGTCCCACGGGTAAAGTGCTTGCCACACAAGCCTGAGGACTGTAGTTCGGATCCCCTGTGGCCACGTGAAGACTGGCACGGGAGCAAGCACCTGTGATCTCAGCACTGGGAGCCGGAGACAGGAGCTGCTTCTAGATCCGAAGTCTTTCTGTGCTCACCTTTTCTTCTAGTTGGTCCTTCAGACACTGGTATTTCAGCTTCAGTTTTTTGTTCTCATTTTCATTCTGGGTTAATTCCTCTGTCAGTCTCTCACACTGCGATTTCAGCTTCTCCAACTGACAGCGATGGACTTTTGCCATGTTCTTATCTTCCAAGCTTTCTGCCTGAGATAAAGAGAAAAAGAGAAAGCCTGCTGGCTGTCACCAAATGACACCAAACAAATCCCACACTTAATCAGTGGGGTAGGGCTTCAAGATTTTACCTCTCCTGTTCATATGCAGAAATTAAAATCAAGGGAATGTTCTCTGCATTTACTTAGTCACTCACCAGATCATGTCAGACATTTCTTAAGTGACAAGCACTATACTAGGTGCTAAAGATGGCAGGACAAGAAAACGAGAAAGAGGCAACAGTCAATTTGACAACAAAGAGGGAGAAGTGTTCGATGGAGGTGGAGGCTAGGGATTTATACCGTGAAAAGAAGCCTTAGCCGCGGAAAGCAGAAGGAGTTATGACAGAAGTATCCTGAGTGGAAACTACCACACAAGATGATGCTTCAGACCCATCCACCTTCTCACCTAGTAAAAGAGCTTAACATTCCTGTTATTCCTAGTTCCAGGATTTTAGGACAGAACTGTGTACTTTTTGACCGATCTATTATTGATAATACTCTTGTGGTGTTAAAAAGATTATTTAAGCAGCAAGAAACTAAAAGCAATAGGAAAGAGTATATTCAGCACCAATGGTATCATAAATGCCTTCTGATCCATATTTGTTTGTATAGAACCAAAATCAGCTTGGAAGAATACATATTAGGAATAATATGTTTTGCACATGGGATTCAAGGACTTACCATATGGGTGAACTCAAAGAAGTTAAAAACAGTAACAAGTGCTATTGACCCAGGAAATCCTAATACCTACATTCTCAAAAGATACACCACCAAATGCTTTTAAAAACTACCTGCCAATTCTTGGAACATCACCCCTTTCCAAAAGCCAGTCTTGTCTCCCTAGCCAAGTACAGCAGGAACCTACCTGTATTTCCACAGTTCCCTTTGCCACCTCTGTTGCACTACTGAAAGAAAGGGACCACTCTCCTCAAGTTGATAGTGGGCACCCTGAAGAGATAGGGAATTGAATGTCTCACTGCAGTGTCCCTGGTAACCAGAGTGGAGTCACAACATATAATTAGCCCTTAATCAAAAAAATAATGGGGCTGGAGAGATGGCTTAGCCGTTAAGCACTTGCCTGTGAAGCCTAAGGACCCTGGTTCGAGGCTCAATTTCCCAGGACCCACGTAAGCCAGATGCACAAGATGGCGCATGCGTCTGGAGTTCGTTTGCAGTGGCTGGAGGCCCTGGCGTACCCATTCTCTCTCTCTATCTGCCTCTTTCTCTCTCTGTCTGTCACTCTCAAGTAAATAAATAAAAATAAATAAATAAAGGAAGGAAAGGTGGAGCAAAATATGTGTGTGTATGTGTGAATATATATTTTTTTCAATTTTCAACAGTAATTAGGCACACCTACCAGTTACTAATACTCTATAAGCAATTATATACTATCTGTTGAAAATATGACTTACTACATTCATTGGTACGCATTTCTTTTTGTCCCTTTGCAGTGCTAGGATGTACGGATGGTAGCCACAACTTGTGCCACCTAGGCAAGCACTCCGCAGTGAGCTGTACCTCCCAGCCCCGCTTCTGTTATTTCCTAAGTTCACTGTGTGTGATTAATTAGGCATGTAGGAACACAACCCCTGGAAACAGCTTCCTGCGAAAAGAAGCTTTGTGAGAGCTAGATAAAATCTATATTTTATTTACTTCACAAAATTCAACTAAGACCTAATGCCACTTTGAATTAACAAAGGAATTGATTTTTTTATGAGCAATCCTGTATTCAGAGCCCCAAAATAAATTTACAAAATAAAGTCTCTCATCAGGAAAATTGCCCAATTACAATTTTAAGTTTCAGTGGACGACTTTACTTAAGTCCCATAAAAAGGACAGGTGAGTGAGACAGCTGACCCAGAAGGTCAGTGACGGTGGACAGAGTTCCCAGGGACCTCAAGGACAACCTAGCCTGAGCCCATCCGTGCCTCATGTGAAATCAGTTAGTGACGGTGGGTACAACTTACAGAGACCTCAAGAACAAATTGGTCCCCACCAACCTATGTCTCATGTGAAATCAGTCAACACAGGAATATTCACACCATTGAACTTGACAAATTCTACAAGTTAAAAGTGTACCTTCTCCCCAAGGAGCCAGTGTTTTATATTTTTCAGTACATCAATTAATAATTTACCTAGGAACTTATCTACTATTATGGTTTTCATTATATATGCATTTCATTTCAGGATTTAAAACTATTCTACCCATAATAGCCCAGTCATATGAAAACACTATTCCCATTTTGCTTATAAAGTATTCAAAAAGACTTAACCTGCGTTGTAGTTTTCTTCTCATTGTTGGCACAAAGCACCCAACCAAGGGCAGCTTGTGGAAGGAAAAGGTTTATTTTGGCTTACAACTTCAAGGGAAAATTCCATGATGGCTGGGGACAACGATGGCATGAGCAGAGGTCAGACATCACCTTTCAGCCAACGTTAGGTGAACAGCAACATGAGGGGAGTGTGCCAATCACTGGCAAGGGGAAGCTAGCTATACCACCAGTAAGACCACTCCCAACAACACACCTCCTCCAGCAAAGCTGCAATTCAAAACGCATGAACTTATGGGGGACACCACATTTAACCTACATTATACAGCCCCATAATTGGCAAAAACATAAAGCTCCAATCTTGCATATTCCTGCTCTGATAAAAGGCCCTTTTGATGATTTTTTTGGAATTATAATTAAAAAGTAGCACAATATTCAGAAAATATTAATAGGACCTTCAGTGGGTCAAAAATATTTTAAATTTAAATCTAAGCAAAAGATAGCTGATTCTAGACTAAGAGAAAATTATTAGACTCTCAAAAAGTAGAACTAAGTGAAGCTGAAAGTGTAACATTCCAGCACTACCTGCAAAGCTTCAAATATGCCAAAAGGAGAGGACCTCTGCTGTCAACTCTCTTTGCTGGAGGAAAATAGGTTGAAGTGTAGGTGATATAGAAAACAGAACATGAGATGAGGATTACTCCTAGCTGAAAAGTAACTAGGTTTAACAAAGAACTGCTGGGCCCTAACAGCCTTCTAGCTCTTGTCAGGAGCTATGCCATATAAAGAAAAAGCACAGATCTACTGCTACTCCACATTACAGTGGAGCACCGTACCCTATCCAGATCTACTGCTACTCCACATTACATTAGAGCACCGTACCCTGTCCAGATCTACGGTTACACCACATCACACTGGAGCACCGTACCCTGTGCAGATCTACGGTTACACCACATCACACTGGAGCACCGTACCCTGTGCAGATCTACGGTTACACCACATCACACTAGAGCACCGTACCCTGTCCAGATCTACGGTTACACCACATCACACTGGAGCACCGTACCCTGTCCAGATCTACGGTTACACCACATCACACTAGAGCACCGTACCCTGTGCAGATCTACGGTTACACCACATCACACTGGAGCACCGTACCCTGTCCATATCTACGGTTACACCACATCACACTGGAGCCCCGTACCCTGTCCAGATCTACGGTTACAGCACATCACACTGGAGCACCATACCCTGTCCAGATCTACGGTTACACCACATCACACTAGAGCCCCATACCCTGTCCACATCTACAGTTATACCACTGGCTCCAATCATGTGGCAATGACTGTCCAGTTAAGACCAGGGGTAAGTAACTAGTTAATTTCTTAGCCTCAATTTTCTTTTCAGTAAGAAAATAATATTACATGGAGATAATATATTAATACTTCATGCATATAAAATTACTAGAGCAATAACCAACACTAAGTGTTGAAAAATGTTTGCTAGTATTATATGTCATAGCTAATCAATCAACATAAAATATAAATTTTATTATACTATTTGTACAATCAGATCTTCCTCATATTCCTAATTCTACTTTGTTTGTGTCTCTATTTCACTATATTCAAGAAATATGAAAGTGTACAGACTTCATTTTACCATCTCCTATGACATGTCATAGTTTCACAGGCAGAGGGCAACGGTGTTCATACAGGCAGCATATACAACGATATAGCTAAAACTGTGCTAACCAGGGATTACTAAGGATGGCTGGACTACTCTACCAACCTCTGTTCTGACATGCCATCCCAGCTAATGGTCCCAAAGCCACTACCTCCAAAATCTAGACAGGATTAGAAACGAATCCACAAAATGTCACCGACTCAATGTAACTTCTTACATCATAAGTATTTTTAAAGAAGAAGTTGCATTTCAAGGACTTAAAAATATTATCAACCTTTAACATTTATCTACTCATTCACCTAGTTAACAGATAGTTACCAGGTATTAGAAAATATTTGAGACACTGGGTATACAGCTGTAAACAAACTAGACTCAAATCCACATCCTCATGGAGTTTCATTCTGATGAAGAGAAAGTAAAACATAATAAAGACCACAGAATCTAAATCACATGTGCTACCCACAAAAAGTAAAGCAGAAAGACAGACTGATCAATCATGACTGTCAATCATGCTGTCAAATGGCTGTCTGCGTGGTGATTACCCCAATGCCGTTACACCTCAGAAACATTTCCCAAATGCAAGGTCTCAATGAGGAGTTTGCCCTGGCAGCTTTGATTTGGAACAGAAACAGTAAATCTCACAAGCCTGGGTTTACACAGCCTATAAACTGTAACTTTAGTTACCATACTAATAAGGACAGTGGCTATAGCTGCTATGGCCTTGACAAGTCTTTGCCTTTTGTATTTTAGGAGGTCATAAATGCTGAACGAGGGCGCACTTCAGGTCCACAACTTACTGCCACCTCTACCTTTCCTGAACTCCCCAAATGGCTAAAGGTTCTTGTTAAAGTGCTTTGATGCTCTGAAACAGGTGCTCCCAGGTGGCTGCTGTAATTCATTCCGACCTGGCCGAGCGGGCATGAATAAACCTCTTTATTGTTGGTTTTATCTTCCCTTCAGTGCTTGGGAATACAGAATGATCTCTCAAAGTTTACGCTTTATTAACTTCATGAGCCACCAGAAATATTCCCTCACAGCATCACGGTAATTCAGCACTGCTACCTTCAGTGTCCGGATGTGATTCTCCGCTTCGCTCTTCTCTTTCTTGAAGTGCTTCATCAGCTCCTGGATGTTTTGCTCGTGCTTCGTTTTCACACTCTGCAAGGATGAGGTGAGGTCCTCCAGCTCCCTCTTGTGAACATCTCGTTCTAACTTCAGCTGCGTGATGATGGTCGCAGTTTCTTCGTCTTTGGATTTCGCCCGGGCCGTGAGGTCAGCGAGGTCCTTAAGCACAGCCTTCTTGGCTCGCTCCTCCTCAGCCAGCTTAGTAGCAAGATCTGCTCGGACGGCACTCAGGTCCTTGATGGACTCCTGCATCTGGAGAAGCTTACACTTGTCCTGAGCCTGGCTCTTCCTCAGTTCCTCAATCTCTTCTTCCAGGTGGGCTTTCTCAGCTTTGATCTCACCTTGTATCTTACTCTGTCTTTTCAGTTCACTTTCCAGTCTATGGATGGTGTCCAGGGAATTCCTGGCTTCCAGGTCGAGGTCAGCCCGATGAGACTCAACTTCACTCAGTTTCTCCTCCTTGCGGTGCAGCTCCTCTTCCTGCATGGCGTGCTTGCTCAGGACCTCGCTCAGCTCCTTTCTGAGGTTCTCGATCTGCTGAAAGGCTGTATAAAGCTGACTTTTCAATTCTTCCTTTTCTTTCAGAATCTAGTGGGTTAAGAACACAAAACAAAACAAAAACAAAAAGTGACTGCACAGTTCACCATGGATTCCACCAGGTAACAAAATACTGTTTAATCTAGGAGGAGAAGAAAATTCACCAAATCATAATTTGTGTTTGTGTTTTCAGTGCTTTTATTAAATGAAAATTATTTTTAGGCTGGAAAAGAAGGAAGTATATAGTCACCTTTAAAATAGTACTCACTAAAACCTGGTTTTCAAACTTTATTATCAAAATATATCAATCTCTGATGACAAATAATTAAATTACTTAAGTTGATTTAAAGATAAAAATGAATGGCAGAAGAAAAACCTCACTTGTGATTTACTAGAAACTGCAATAATGAGGCATTACCTAAAATAATGCTGATAGATACTCAGCATTTTTTAAAAGGAGACAAGCCAGGAAGCATGCAGATACGATATAAGGAAGGTAATGATGCCTGACATGTGGCACTGGGGTAGTACTCCAATGATGTCAATATTGACAGAAAACACACCAATAAACTGCAAGTCTTAAAAACTCAAAAAGGGGGGCTGGAGTAGTTAAGGCACTTGCCTGCAAAGCCAGAGGATCCAGCTTCCATTACCCAGGACCTACTTAAGCCAGATGCACATGGGGGTGCATGTGTCTGGAGTTTGTTTGCAGCAGCTGGCAGCCCTGGAGCACCCATTCTCTCTCTCTCTTTCCTCTATCCCTGCCTATTTCTCTCCCTCAGATAAATAAAGAAAAGTAAAAATTTTTTTAAAATAATTCAAAAAGGTAGAACCAACATAATTTAAGGTTAGGATAGTTTGGGAAGGTACTCAGAGAAAAGTTAATGGACTATACGTTCCCACCAACTTCTCTAGATGGGAAAGGCTATAATGAGCAACAGAGTCCAAGAATTAACCATCCTGGTCTCTACACACCATTAAGTCATTATACATGAGACACCAGCAGCCAATGGAGTTAAGGGTGCTTTAGCCACAGCACTGCCACCAAGGACAGCTCCCACACTTGCCTCCTGATGCGTGCCATGGCTCTTTTTTGAAGTTTTATTTTTAACTGACAAATATTGTGCATAGTTATAAGATGAAATGGGATACTGTAGTATATATTTCTACTTTATCTTGAATAAAGAGAAAATTAACATTTGTTTCTGAATCTTAAGTATTTTCATTCTGTATTTCAAATACTGATGAAATGTGAAGTGATCCCTCCAAGGAAAAGTAGCTTCCTTAGAGACTCTTCACAATTGTAACAGAAGGTAGGGAAGCGTCACAGCACCCACACGAAAAACCAGAGAAGGAGGTTGACTGAGAGGTTGAGCTATGAACAGAGAAAAATGTGATTTAAAATATATATAGCCACTGCAAATGAACTCCATCCAGGTGCATGCACCACCTTGTGTATCTGGCTTTCATGGGTACTGGAGATTCGAACCTGGGCCTTAACTGGTAAGCCATCTCTCCAGCCCAGAAAACTGGTTTCTCAAGTTCAGCCATGCATAGCTCTAAGCACTTTAAAAAGTTAATCATTTATCTCCAGAGAAATAGCCTCACTTCATTCATGCTGCGATGCAGCCTGACGGCCCCATGTGCCAACGCCGGGCTCTGGCTCTTCTTGCCTCCGCGGCCGTGAGCTGCACAAGCCGCTGGAGTTCAGCAGTTCTCAGGCAACAGAAAGTGAACCCAGACGTCTTAAAGTTGGCATCTAGGAATGAACTAGTGGCTATAATAATAATGTCTGAAAGTGTAGAATTAGCCTTAGAACTAAGCAATGTAAGGTTGAAAAACAGAGGAGCCAAGCTAGAAAATCCTAGATTGTTTTCAATGAAAAATAAAGAGAAATTCTGGCAGTCTCAGAAGAGAATAGGAAGCTGGAGAGATAACTTACTGGTTAAGGCACTTGTCTGCAAAGCCTAAGGACCCAGGTTCGATTCCCCAGTGCCACATAAACCAGACACATAAAGTGGTTCATGTGTCCAGAGTTCATTAGCAGTGGCAACAGGCCCTGGCCTAACCATTCTATCTGCCTGTCTCTCTCCCTCTCTCTCTTTCTCTCTGTCTTTTTCTCTCTCTCTCTCTCTCTCTCTCTCATAAATAAATAAATGAAATATTTTTAAAAGAAATATATGAGGGGCCTAGAGAGATGGCTTAGCAGTTACAGCGTTGCCTGTGAAGCCTAAAGACCCCAGTTTGATTCCCCACGACCCATGTAAGCCAGATGCACAAGTGAGCACAAGCATCTGGAGTTCATTTGCAGTAGCTAGAAGCCTTGAAATACCTATTCTCTCCCTCCCTCCCTCCCTCCCTCTCTCTCTCTCTCTCTCTCTCCCTCTCTCCCTCTCTCTCTCTCTCTCTCATAAGTAAATAAAATATATTTTAAGAAAATATCATTCTGAAAAGATCTAAGATAGAAGTAAGCAATAGGGTACTAGAAATAGGAATAAAGCACGTCCTTACGACACAGTCACAGTGAATCTGGCTGTACTGTGACCATTCTCTAGGGAGTCATGGAAGTCAGAAATTAAAAGCCATGTAGTGGGACAGCTATTGACCTGTGGCAAGACATTCCTAAAGATGAAGACATGCACGTAGCATCTTGTAACACCTGGAAATTTTCCTACCAACCACTACCATACTCTGATCCACAACATTAATGGCCCAATTTCCTGTGGCTTAACCAACTTCTCCCTAGAGTGTGGCAAGACTTAGCAGCCTTCCTTTTAAAATATAGAAAACTCTATTACTGCCAAATCTTCACTTAGCCAATCCTCCAACTTAAGCTTTTTTACTTATAGCTTTCTATTTCTAAAGTTCAAATTTTGAAATTCAAATGTGGCTTGAATGTCTTCTGCTGCGTTAAAGTAAGAGAAGGCCTCCATGGAAAGGACTGGGACCACAAGGAAATATGTGACCCCTCCAGGCACGGTGTTCCGGAGAGAGCAGGTCAGCTCTCTAGCTCCACCTGTCCACAGTTCTCTCCTTAGTAACTTCCACTAGATATCAGTAGACACTGGGGCTCAGGGGGCACCTCCAAAAGGGTCTAAGGTTCTTGTGACTCAGAAAAAGGATCTGGACAGACATGTGGAGAACAACAGTATCAGTGCCAGTTTATTCGGAAAAGACATTTCTATGTGAAGGAGTGAGGTGGAGCAGAGAGGAAGCTCGAGAAACTCAGAGAAGGAGGGTTAGGGTCATGTCAGGCTTCATGAAATTCGTGAGGCATTTGCAGAGTGCCCTTCTCAAGCATGTTTCATCTGTTACATTTGCATCTCGTGTCATTTTAGCTTCTTAAATCTCCTGGCCAGGGTCGAGCCACATGTCACTTCCACACACTCTGGAGTGTCTGTGCCAGCTCCAGTGGCTCCAGCCACTTGTAATGAGCTTCTAGACTCCATCGTTGCCTACAGGCCTTTCTCCTATGCTGACCTCTCCGCCTCATATAAGGCATTCTTGGGGAGCTCCCTCTGTGGCCCCCTCCCATGCTTCACTTTATGACATCTTCAGCCACTGCAGGGACAACAGACCCAAGATCCAGAGAGGAGGACAAGTTCTACTGCATCTTGCTTAACAGTAAGAGCTTACTTACCATAGCTCCCATACTTATTTCATTGCTCACTGATGTGTCAGCATCCTGTGCCCAAGAACAGGCTTGTATCACTGACCAGAATGGAGCAAGAGAGATCAGCCTGACCACCACAGGAGCCCACTGATATTTCCATACAAATTTTTCTGCTATGCATGCAGGAAAGGAGATGGGAAACAGAGTCAGTTCCAGAGAGGAGACCAGCAAAATGTGTAGCACGGAAGGAGGAAGCTAGAGATACTCTTAATGAAGTCCGGTTCATTGATTCCACAATGCAAGAAATGACTGGTCAACCGGAAGGAAGATTGAAATCAGGTCTGGATGACAGAAAAAGGAAAGTGAAAAAAAAGAACATGAAGATCAGAGACTAAGATTGTAGAACCAGGATGTGAATATAGAACGAATATGGACAAAGACAAACCTTACCAAGGAAATTGTGGCTAAAGAGAGTGAAGAGTCAGATACAGCTCAGTGAAATCACAATGTGACAAGAACTACACATAATGAACAAGCAGGAGGTGAAGACAGGTAGCAAAATCCTAGTGAAATGTGGAGATTTCATGGAAAAGGACCTAGCAGTGAAAAACAAAAATGGGAAAAGAGTGTCATAACCAGACAAGCTGAGCCTCCAAAGAAGGAACAAAATGAGAAAAAATGCAAAGAAGACATTAAAATGTCCAGCCAAGTCAGAAAAATGAGACTCCAAAACAACAGTAGCTATAGAGCAAGGGACAATTTCTCCAAGGCTGACACCAAGAGATTCTGTTATTTGAATTTTATTAAGAGGTCAATGGGGAATGTTGTAATGTTCTTTTTAGCATTTGAAAGAACAATCCAGAAAATGCCAGTACTCGATCTTTACATGTCTAGAGTTTTAGCTGTCCCAACATGCTTGACTACAAATTCCTCAATTACATCACGGTTCCCTAGTGTAAATACCCATGCCACTGCCCTTTAAGGAAAAAAAAATAACCTGAGTTCTTCTGGGTTTTTCTTCTGTGATTATGCACTACCTGTTTGGAATTTTATTTCCTTTAGTAATTGAAGTAGTATTGAAGCATCTTACCAAGATTCCAAAAATGTATACAGCAGGAAGAATAAAAAATAAAATCAATTGTCAGGAAAACAGAAGCATTTACCAATACATTTTAAGTAATAAATCATAAAGCAGAATATAAAATATGCTAGAAGGAAAATGAATATAAGCATAAAATTATTTTGCAAAGAGAAAGACTGCATCACTTGACCATATAACAATGGCTCAATAAGGTTGCTTAAAAGTAACACGTTCAGGGCTGAGGAGATTGCTCAATGGTTAAAGATGCTTGCTTGCAAAGCCTGACAACCAGGGTTCAACATCCCAGTACCCACACAAAGCCAGGTGCATAAAGTGGTGCATGCATATCGAGATTGCTGGTAGAGGCAAGAGGCCCTGGTGCATGCCTATGCTCACTCATGTATGCCAGCACTCAAGGGCTCATTCTCTCTCTCAAATAAAAAATACATTCATTCTTTAAACCTTAAGGAGTTATAAACCAGTATCATTTTGTTTTAAAATATATATCCAAATATACCATCCAGTCACTTTTTAAAACTAATTAGCACAAAAAAGTAGACTCTATTTTACCTTTAGGTAGCCTAGAGGTTTTTATTAAACATAAAGCAATAATTACATAGGTAATAGTCAATATCTTAAAGAATACATTTTTCCAAAGTTGTTTAGCATGTACATCTACACCACACATCACAGGACACTTGACGCCACAGTGAAACATTTCTTATCCCTTCTCCCTGATTAACCATTGCTCTAACTGCGACATGTTGCATTAATTTTTAAGGCTTTTAAAGGAGAAATTACAATGCCTGCTGTGATAATTGTAATACTATCCTAACGGCAGCAATCACTTTAAAACTACTTCTTTGCTTATCATTAGCAATGCTAAATGCTAAAAATAATTATATCAGGAGTATTCTGGGAGATGACTGTTTAACAATTTTTACCATTCTGAAAACTCAACCAAGGAGACTTTCTGACACCATACCATAAACCGGGATACTGCCCGATGGCATGGACCCTTCTAACTTTCTGCCAATTAAGTAAAAACCCAAGATGAGTCTCAATCTATCAACCTCTTCAACTCTCCTCTCTTGGGCAACCTTCACTCCCTGCCAAACTCACTGAACCAGTTGCCAGGCCAGATTGACAAGAGGAATCAGGACAAAGCAATTTTCTGGGATTAAATTGGTTCAAATTCAAATGTAAAATTCTGAACTGCTTTTCATCCAGGACCATGTGTCATTGGGGTAAAAGTGGGAAGCACTCCCCAGGGAGTACAGAGTGATGCCTGAGGATGCACATGCAAAAGTACAGCATCTTTCTCATGACACTGCACCCAAACTCGCATCTGTCATGCTAAGTGCCGTCAGGCGAAGTCATAAATATAATTGTGAAACCTATTAGTTTGTTGTTGTTGTGGGAAAGAAAGTTAACCCAGTGATCATTCTTCTGCAGTGTGCAGACTTCTTGACAAACGACAAAGCACTAATCATAATCCCAAGTCTCACTGTGGACAAAAACCATTCGAGGTTCTCCTGCATATTATCTTATAGTCATCTGGGTTTAATTCATCCCAAAGACACAGGTGTAAATCAACAAGAACAGTAAGGCCATTCAAAGTAACTGATTGTACAAGAGAAAAGATGATGTGAGATGTGTTCAAAGGTCAAGAAAATGTCTGTTGTGCATGGGAGATGGCTCAGTAGGTAAAGGTGCTGGCTTGCAAAGTCTGCAGACCCAGGTTCAATTGCCCACGATCCAGATGCACAAAAGTGATACACGCATCTGGAGTTCATTTCCAGTGGGAAGAGGCCCTAGTGCATTCATTTCCCTCCTACCCACATCTCAAATAAATAAAAATATTTTTTAAAAAAGAAACAATGGTGCACGCCTTTAATCTCAGCACTCAGCAGGCAGAGGTAGAAGGATTGCTGTGAGTTCAGTTCAAGACTAGTCTGAGACTAAATAATGAATTTCAGGTCAGCCTGGGCTAGAGGGAGACCTGCCTTCAAAAGGGGGGAAAAAAAAGAGAGAGAGAGAGAGAGAGAGAGAGAGAGAAGGTAGGGAGGAAGGAGGGAGGGAGGGGAGAAAAAGATAATGCTACTTCCTGTAATAAGTGCATAAAATGTAGTCATAGCGGCTTGTGCTAACATGTTCTGTCAGTGAGAATATCTGTCACTCTGAAATAAACCACCAAGATTACTACCAGATAACAGTCTGGTAATAGCTGTCAGATTTCTACCATGCTTCATTCTAACTTATACTTAAATTGAAATATACAAACAAATGAGACTATAAGATACATGCAGCAACAGGTTGGAGAGATAGCTCAGCAATTAAGGGGCTTGCCTATAAAGCCTAAGGACCAGAGTTTGATTTTCCAGTACCCATGTAATGTCAGATGTACAAGGTGGCACATGTGTCGAGTGATCTTTCAATTACTGGAAGCCCTGGTGCACCCATTCTCTTTCTGTCTGTCTATCTCTCTCTCTCTCTCTCTCTCTCTCTCTCTCTCTCTGAAATAAATAAATAAAAATATTTGTTAAAATACATGCAGTGAGGGAAAACTCTTATGATGTAAAGGAAGATTTAGTGACTTTCTTCCATGTGAGTAGTAGAATATTGAAAAATAATTCAATTTATAAAACTCAATGCTGGAGAGATGACTTAAGGCACTTGTCTGCAAAGCCTAAGGAACCCAGGTTCAATTCCCTAGTACCCTCTTAAACCAGATGCACATGGTGGCACATATATCTGGAGTTCGTTTGCAGTGGCTAGAGGCCCTGGTGCGCCCATATTCATATCCTCCCTCTCTCAAATAAATAAAAAAAAATTTTAAAAACTCAAAGCTGGGCTGTAGAGATGGCTTAGCAGTTAAGGCATTTGCCTGCAAAGCCAAAGGACCTTGGTTTGATTCCCCAGGACCCACGTAAGTCAGATGCATAAGGGGGCATATGCGTCTGGAGTTCATTTGCAGTGGCTGGAGGCCCTGGAACACCTTCTCTCTCCCCCCCTCTCTCTCTCTCTCTATCTCGAATAAATAAAACTTAAAAAAAGAAAAAAAGAAAATCTCAGGGCTGGAGAGATGGTTTAGTGATTAAGCATTTCCCTGTGAAGCCTAAGGACCCCGGTTTGAGGCTCAATTCCCCAGGACCCACATTAGCCAGATGCACAAGGGTTCGCACACGTCCAGAGTTCCTTTGCAGTGGCTGGAGGCCCTGGCACGCCCATTCTCTCTCTTTCTCTCTGCCTCTTACTCCCTCTGTCACTCTCAAATAATAAAAATAAACAAAATTTTTAAAAAAGCTCAAAGCTAAACTGAGGCAAAGTGTTGATCCCTCAACTTTAAAATGCCACCATATAGTAAAATATCTAAAAGGATTTGAAAAGCCACTTTGAAAGATCCAAGACATAAAGGCTCTTCTTTCAAGGACATGCTGAGGTTGTAAGCACAGTGTGCCCCGCAAGCATTTGTTCAAAGCATGGAGAGCACATGGTTCGCACAGCAAAACCCTTCCTCGGGAGCATGGTGTTTGATACCTGATTGTTCTTGTCTGTCAGGTCATTGAGGGTCTCAGACTGTTTCTCCATGGCTCTCTCCAACTTCTTGTGCTTAAGCTTCCACTGCCTAATGGATTCTTGGGCTCTTGCTTTCAGGTCTTCTCTCCTCTTCTCTGCCTCCTCTCGCAGGGCCTCGGACTGTTGGAACTCAGTGAGGTAGTGCTCGGCCTGCTTGGTGGCGTCCTCCGCATGGAGGGTCAGCTCAGTGATGTGCAGGTCATTGCGCTTGCGGTCAGCCTCACAGGTCTCCAGGTGGTTCTGGATCTCCTTCAGCTGACCCAGCATCTTCACTTGTTGTTGTTCCCTGTTCTCTAACTCCTGTCTGAGAGTCTAGGAAGAAAGCACAGGAACTTTAAAAACAAATCTGGGGGCTGGAAAGATGGCATAGCAGTTAAGGTACTTGCCTACAAAGCCGAATAACCGGGGTTCAATTCCCCAGTACCCACATAAAGCCAGACACACAGAGACACATGCATCTGGAGCTCATTTGCAATAGCAAGAGGCCCTGTTATGCCCAGTCTCTCATTCTTGCTCTCTTTCTCTCCCCTTGCAAATCAATAAATGAAGAAAAATTTTTAAAAAATGTAAATGCATAAATTCTTGTCAAGACTAAGTGTGTAACATATACAACAAGAATCTCTAATGTCAGTGTGATGGAAATCATAAACATTCAATCTTGTTAGCAAAAAACCTAAAACAAACAAGAGTCCTTTCCTATGTATTTAAATAATCAAATTAGCTGGGAATAATATGTATTTCCAATTGTCACTGAAATACAAGCACTTTGTTCAACTGAAGAAATATCAGTAATTTAAAATGTATCAGACTGGGCTGAAGAGATGGCTTAGTGGTTAATTCACTTGCCTGCAAATGGGCACACAAGGGCCTCTAGCCACTGCAAACAAACTCCAAATGAATGTACCATCTTGTGCATCTGGCTTGTGTGGGTCCTTAGGCTGCACAGGCAAGCATGTTAACGACTAAACCATCTCTCCAGCCCTCAGTATATATTTTAGTGTCAGAATAAGAAGACATTTTGAGTTAAAAAATGAGATGATATTTCTTTTATACAAGTAAAATATTAGGATGCTTATAAATCCATGTAAGAAAGTCACAGATACAGGAAGCAATGTTTGACATTAGCATCCCTCCCAATTTAAAAAAAAAAAAAAGTAGCATGAGAAGGTCCAAATAATAATGGATCCCAGAAGCTAAAGGACTCTGTGAGTTGAGTAAACATTACCACAGTGTGCTAAGGCACTGAGAAATGAGCAGAGCAAACATTTACAAGCAGAAATTTTAAGTTTTAATTCCATTAGCCATGATCAGTGGCTCAAGTAAGTTAGACATAATTTCCTCATGATTGCAATCATAGTTTGATATTATGACAGTGTTTTTTTCCTTAAACAAATAAAGATGTCTCCAAAACAAGGTTCATTCTGAGAGCAACAGGTTTGCATTTGCTCAGTTTGCCAAGTTCAAGGCAGTTTAAGGTCTGAGTCAATCCTTTGTCCACCCAATCTAAACAATTGAAAACTGTGCACTTGTTTGCATGGAAAATACTAAAATGAGATCAGAAAATTCTAGTGATTGTGGTTTACCTTTTGTCCTCATTTTAAAAGTTTTGTCAGTCATCTAAAAAATCAACCTGATTACCAACAATCCAGTGATTCCACACAAACAGAAAAAAAAAAGTGAAAAAAATGGAAGTTTGTTTCCTGCTTGTCTGTTTGTACCACAAACACTGTCCAGTTCTTAGTGGCTCTCTACATAGAACAGTTCCACAGGCATCTCAAGTTCAGCATGTGAAAATAAAAAGTCAACTTTTGTTTTTTCTTTTAAATATATCTTATTTGTTTGTTTGTTTGAGAGAGAGAAAGTGGTCAGGCGGAACGGGGGGGGGGGGCAGAAATGGGCACACCAGGGCCTCCAGCCACCGCTTTTCTAATGTCCAGCTCCCAACAAAAGCATAGTCTTGCTAAGATGGTGGGAAAGTCTCTCTCAGATGCACAAGGAGAAAAATGCAGGGGGGTTTACGTATCTAAATCGAAAAAGAAATCACTATTTTAGGAAAGAAGAAAATAAACAACAGATGTACATGTAAAAGATGACAAGACAGGCTCGAGGTAGAGTCTCAAATTGATCATGGACTTAACAGTTAAAAATATTTTTCAGGGACTGGAGAGATGGTTTCATGGTTATGGCATTTGCTTGGGAAGCTAAGGGCCCAGGTTTGATTTCCCATTACCCATGTAAGCCAGATACACATGATGTCACATGCATCTGGAATTCATTTGCAGTGGCTATAGTCCCCAGCATACCCATTCTCTCTCTCTCTCTCTCTTAAATAAATATTCTTCAGATTCCTCAAAAATTACTGAACCCAGAAGCAAAAAAAAAAGTTCCACATTACCTATTATTCCATAACTACCAAACAATAAGCAACATGGCTAGGCAAAGAGTTAGTACACACAAGCTCAAGGTTAAGTGCATATACTCTTCTATTCTCACATATGAAAATTAGAGAGTTTCACGGTCACATGTTACAACTATTTGCTGGCAATGCTTGAAATCATGTCACTGATTGGGCATGTGAGTTCAAATGAGTAGAAAAGGAGACGGGTCTGTCCCCAGTAGAAACAAGAATGTAGGTGAATTTGCGTGAGATGGACACCACTCTGACCTGCTCTGAGCGTGGACACCAGGCTTCGTGAGTCTGCACCGCACAGGAAAGATCCACCACAGAGCTCCTTCCTGGATCCACTGCTAGTCCTGCTCACCCACTGTTTGGCATTTTCTTTAGTACTTCTTCCTCAAATAGCCAACCAGAAAAACCTATCTGCAGTGAGCATTTCATACCTATCAATAAAGGATTATATTACAGAATCCTTACTAGGTACTTAAGATATACTCACAAGCTTATACATGAACATGCCACAGAAAGAACATGAAAATATAAAATGTCATTAATGCAAAAATAAATGCAACTAGAGTATTTATAGTATTAAAGCATTTTACTACTTTAGCATTGCCTTCAAATAATACATGAAAAGTACTTTTTCTTTTATCTCATTATGATATTTTTCATTTCTACTTTTACTATCATGCAGTCCTGGAGTCATCCTCCACCCTGCAGAACTTTGTATTTCAGCCCCTCAAACAGGAAGGGCAAACTGCTCAGCACTTCATTAAGTCCACTATGAATTTCTCATTGCATAAGCACCACCAAAGGAAAATCCAAATCCACAGAAGCCTACAGTAAAAGAAAAATCCCTTTCCACACATTATCAAAAGGCTTATTATTAAAGCTTCCAACCAACTCTGAAATTTACATGTATGAATTCCATTTTTATTCTCTTTCTTCAAATGAGGAAAATGTTATGTGGACTTGTGTTAAGGATCTTGGGTTTGGTGACAGCTAAAGGATTCACAGCCGGGTGTGGTGGCGCACGCCTTTAATCCCAGCACTCGGGAGGCAGAGGTAGGAGGATCGCCATGAGTTCAAAGCCACCCTGAGACTCCATAGTGAACTCCAGGTCAGCCTGGGCTAAAGTGAGACTCTACCTCAAAAAAAAAAAGGATTCACAGTACTCAACACATTATGGTCAGACTTACTTTATCAAGGGGAAAAGAAACACAGACTGAGTCCTAGGAAGTGAGGAAAGCTTCCAAGCACAGTCTCCCAGGGTGGATTTGTAAAAGACACACAATTCTTGTGAGAGTTAATTCTTTGCTTTTAAAAATATTTTTGCTTATTTTTTATTTATTTATTCGAGAGCAACAGACAGAGAGAAAGAGGCTGATAGAGAGAGAGAGAGAAAGAATGGGCATGCCAGAGCCACCAGCCACTGCTGATGAACTCCAGACGCGTGCACCCCTTGTGCATCTGACTAACATGGGTCCTAGGGAATTGAGCCTCAAACCAAGGTCCTTAGGCTTCACAGGCAAGCACTTAACCACTAAGCCATCTCTTCAGCCCAAGAGTTAATTCTTAATACATCTATAAGATGTTTGCCATTAGGGAAACTCATTAGAGAGTCAATATGCAATGTTCAACTCTGAGCTGGTCATGCACTTAACATGTGCCAAAATTCTAGACTCCAAGACAAAAAATAGGTTTGTAATATAGAGTATATTATGTGAACAGACTAGGCAATATAAACTATCCTTATTGCCAATAACGGAAAATTCAAGTTCTCAGACTTTGACAAAAGCTGACCTTCCTAGGAACACCTAAGCTGTCTCAAGCCTACTCTATACCATTTACTCCTTGTAGCCAAGAAATCAAAGATTAACAGAATGGACTAGAAAATAATAAAGCCTAAACAAGTTCTTAATTTCTAAACATAACTGCAACTAATGTATATATTATGACAAACCACATATCCAGAACCTTCTTCAGCTAAAACTACTTGTTTTGACAGTCACTGCCCCTCTACTTCCTACAGTGGTATAACTTAGATTCAAAACAAGGCAGAAAGCTTTTTCATATGAATATGGTACTAAAATGGAGAAAGAAAATGAGTTATTCTACAATGAGATTTGACAGTGTGAAGGAAATACAACTTTAACAGATCATACATCTAAGATATAATTTTTACATGCATTGATTACAATAGACTATTACCTTAAAATTATGAACATGGAAAAATTAGGCAAAGTGGGAAAATGGAGCAAATTTACAGAAGATACCAGTTCTGTCTCTTGGGGCTGAGGGTATATCCGTTTGCTTGCTTGCAAAGACTGCCAGTGTGAGTTCAATTCTCTAGAACCCACATAAAGCCAGATGCAAAGTGGTACATGCATCTGGGATCCCACTGCACCAGTGACAATGGGAGGCTGAGACATAATTGTAAACTCATAAGCCACCTAGTAAGACATTTGTTTGCAGCAACAAGACCCTTTCTCAAGAAAAAAAAAAAAAAAAGGTCCAAGAATGACCCCTCAAAGTTGTTCTATGACCTACAAATGTGCACCATGGCACAAAGGCTGGCCCACACATAAAAAAGACTAAGGAACAGTACTCAGTTACTGGGGTGGTTTGAATGCTACATATGTCCCCATAGCCTTATGTAGTTTTGATTAAGATTAAACTCCCTACTTACTAAGCCTCCAGCAGGCAAAGCACTGGAACAGGATGTCACTGGTGGTGGATCTTCAGTTGAGACCCACTATGTGTAGAGAGCCAGCCTGAGCCTGGCTGTTCATGCTTGTGGGTGCTGGCTATCAGCTTCCTCTCTCTGCTGTGGATGTATGAACCTAATGAAGCTTCCTCTGGGATCCTTAAGTCTAAAATAAACCCTTTCCTTCCATAAGCTGCTTCTGGGTGGGTGTTTGTCCCAGCAACAAAAAGGTAGCTGCAACAGCTATACTCTTAAAAAAATAATAATAATAACTGAATAAATTCTTGAACCTTCTTTTCCCTATTTTTCATTCATGAGGAAGAATGTCTAAACTTGCATTTACATTATTTTCCAAAGTTCTCATAGACACAAGTGGCAATAATGATTATTTGTTCACTGACGTAACTGAAATTAAAAATAACTTCTCTTGTCGGGTATGGTAGCACACACCTTTAATCCCAGCACTCGGGAGGAGGAGGCAGAATGATCACCATGAGTTGGAAGCCAGCCTGAGACTACATAGTAAATTCAGGTCAGCCTGGACTAGAGTGGAACCCTACCTCCAAAATAAATAAATAAATAAAAATGAAAAAATAAGTAAAATAAGGGCTGGAGAGATGGCTCAGCAGTTAAGCACTTGCCTGTGAAGCCTAAAGACCCTGGTTCGAGGCTCGATTCCCCAGGACCCACATTAGCCAGATGCACAAGGGGGCACACATGTCTGGAGTTTGTTTGCAGTGGCTGGAGACCCTGGCATGCCCATTCTCTCTCTCTCTCCCTCTCTCCCTCTTTCTCTCTCTGTCGCTCTCAAATAAATAAAAATAAAAATAAAAATATTTTAAAAATAAGTAAAATAAAAATAACTTCTCTTCTATATGTAACTGAAAATCAACACATATAAAAGACTGAGTACCTTACAGAACATTATTGAAAACAACAAAAATCAAAAAGTAAAAGCACATATACTAACAGAAGGGGAAGGAACTAAAAGAAAAAGACAGGAGGGTATATTCAAATGACATAATATACTTGAATGAATACATCCTTATCAAACCCAGAACTATATACAATGAGTATATATCAATCAAAAACAAATAGGGGCTGGAGAGATGGCTCAACAGTTAAGGTACTTGCCTACAAAGACAAAGGACCCAGGTTCCATTCCCCAGGACGCATGTAAGTCAGATGCATAAGGTGGCACATGCATCTGGAGTTCATTTGTAGTGGCTAGAGGCCCTAACATGCCCATTCTTTCTCCCCCTCCTTCTGCCTCTCAAATAAATGAATAAAATAAAATATATTTTAAAACAGGATATGAGAAAATTCAACATAATGTTTAGTGAAGAAATATGCATATACATCTTGAAATAAATCATTATTGAAAACCTTAATCAAGGGCTGGGGAGATGACCCAATGGTAAAGGCATTTGGCTGCAAATCCTAAGGACATGTGTTTGACTCCCTATTACCCATGTGAAGCCAGACATACAAGTTGACATCTGCATCTGGAGTTCATTTTCAGTGGCTACAGTCCCTGGTGTGCCCATTCTCATTCATTCATTCTCACAAACATAAATAAATAAATATCAAATAAGGCCAATGTCTTTTTTTTTAATTTATCACTACTAGACCAACTTGGCCTATAAAGTGAGATAGTGTCCCAAAAAAATAAAGCAAAATTACCTTTTTGCAAGAAAAAAAAATAGAAAACCCTTCTAAAATAAGGCATGGTAAGGTATAGAATACTTATTTTCCATAAGCATTTTTACTTGCAGTATTTATGTATTTGATGTCAAAATTCTAAGTGTAAAATGAGAAAACAGCCAGACTTTAGGGATTCTGAAGTAATTTCCTAGGCATGGTAGCATTTCCTTTTAGCCCTAGCTACTTGAAAGATTAAGGAAAGGGGGTCACAAGTCAGGCTGAGAAAAATGGCAATGCCAAACCTCATAGAAGTCACCTCTTCAAGGAGACAGTGGTCTGTCAATGCCCAACCTCATAAAAGTCACCTCTGAGGCGGGTGTGGTGGCGCACACCTTTAATCCCAGCACTCGGGAGGCAGAGGTAGGAAGATCGCGTGAGTTCAAAGCCACCCTGAGACTCCATAGTGAATCCCAGGTCAGCCTGGGCTAGAGTGAGACCCTACCTTGAAAAAAAAAAAAAAAAAAAAAGTCAGCTCTTCAAGAAGACAGTGGTCTGTCAATGCCCACCCTCATAAAAGTCAGCTCTTCAAGAAGACTGTGGTCTGTCAATGCCCAACCTCATAAAAGTCACCTCTTCAAGAAGACAGTGGTGTATCAAGAAAGAACACAAGGCTCATGGATGCGGCTTCAATCCCAGACCTGCCACCCCATGGCCTTAGAAGACTTTCTTAGTTCTTTCAGAAGACTGACCATCGAGATGAGATCACTAAATGCTCCCAGACAAGTGAATGGCACATTTCAGGAACTTCACACAAAACAGTTGTGAAATGTGACCAGAGGAAATGATAGGATTGGAGAGAGAAGTGAAGGCACAGTGAAGCATCCAAGACAGAACAGGTATTTGACACAAAAAGAATGACCCATGAGTCCCAAAAAGTCACTACATTAATTTCTTCATTATGGACCAAATAGCTTCTTAAGTAACCATATAAATTGTCAAGGACAGAGGGAATCTTAAATAGGAATTACACAAGCTTTAATGCATAGGTATTTCTAGAACTTTTTAGAAACTAAGAAAGGACAATCACAGAATAAGGATAGATAGTTCAATGGAAAAGCTCTTGCTGAGCATGTGTGAGCCTCTAGGTTTGATACCCAATACTGAAAAAATTAAATAATATCTTTTAAAAATCCTCTCTACCATGCTGGACATATAACAGCTCACGCCTATAATCCTAAAACCTAAGAGGCTGAGGCAGGAGGATTGCCAAGAATTTTAAGCCAGCCTCGGCGATGTAACAAGACTCAGACTCAAAAAACAATAAATATGCCGGGCATAGTGATACACACCTTTAATCCCAGCACTCAAGAGGCAGAGGTGGAGGCAGAGGCAGGAGAATCACCATGAGCTTAAGGCCACCCTGAGACTATACAGTGAATTGCAGGTCAGCCTAGACTACAGTGAAACCCTACCTCAAAAAAGAAAAAACAATAATTATTTATCATTATGAATAAATACTAAAAGCAAACCAGGCATAAATTTGTTAGCTGTCATGTTCAAGACACTAGGCAAGGCACTAAGTAAAGTACCACAAGAGAAATGCTAATGGCGCAAATACAATTGAGCAGGAGGGAAAGGACATGGATATTAGCTGCAGAAACTAGATTTAAGTCAATGTATCAAACAACTGACTTGTACAGAATGACTTTAGAAAAAAAAATAAAGAAAGATAAAGGAATAACAGAGTAAAATTAAAGCAGACATGGCTATGAATGTGAGCAGATAGGGTTACCCATGTAAGGGAATGAGCGACCGTGACCAAAGGCACTATAAACAAGTCTCTGAGCAAGCCACTAGCGACTGATTATGGAAAGTAAAAGCTTGAGAGAGCTACAGAAAGCCCCAAAAGTTGAAAATTGCATTGAGGGGATGCTGAGCTCCACCTTAAGCTTTCAAAGGTTTTCCAGCAAGAAAATATGATCTGGGACATTAATCACCACAGGCATTATGCTAGCACTTGGGCACTAAAATATTATACCATTAAAATAAGTGAGCAATATCCTTTTTAAAATTTTTTAATTTATTTTTATTTGAGACAGAGAAAGAGGGAGAGAGAGAGAATGGGTGTGCCAGGGCCTCCAGCCACTGCAAACAATCTCCAGATGCATGCACCACCTTGTGCATCTGGCTTATGTGGGACCTCAAGAATCAAACCTGAGTCCTTTGGCTTCACAGGCAAGCGCCTTAGCCACTAAGCCATCTCTCCAGCCCAAGAACATCCTTTTAAAGCATAAATAGACTTCTATAACCCCTTCCTTTTTCATCTGAATTCAACCTCAACAATCAAATCCAATGAAGCTGGCTTATAGTGGATAAGAATATACAGGCATTTAAGAGACCTGAAAGAGGAAAAAAAAACTTCTCAGTTTTTCTAAGAAAAATACACTACATGTTTATATTCTGTGCAAGAAACATTAGCAGTGCTGAGAAACATGGAACCTACTGAGACTTGAAAACATACATGATGGAATGGTTCTGTGTTCTACTGCCTGAGAGAGCTGCACAGCAAAACTGGGAAGATACATGACAGATACTCTTAACAAATATGATAGTGAGCTGGAGAGGTGGTTCAGTGGTTAAGGTACTTGCTTGCAAAGTTTACTAGCCTGGGTCCAATTCCCTAGTACGCATACAAAGCCAGACACACAAGAGGTGCATGTGTCTTGAGCCCATTTGCAATGGCAGAAGGCCCTGTTGTACTCTCTTCTTCTCTCATGAATACACTTTTTAACAAGTAGATAAGGTGGCCAAGTGACTAAGGATGCCAAAAAAAAAAAAAAAAAAAAAGAGTGGGTGGAGGCTGGAGAAATGGCTTAGCAGTTAAGGCACTTGCCTGCAAAACCTAAGGACCCCCGTTCAAGTCCCCTGGTCTCTTCTGTGTACAAGTGAGACTTTGGCAACTGCAACTTCCCAATCATCTGGGACACCTAGGCAGGTCCAGGTGTAATCACTATATTATTAACACCCCACTGTGCATGAAGTACACAGCAATTTGTCCCAAACTCACCCCAATATTATAAAGTTTTACCTGTGTAAACAAAAGAACTAACAAATTTAGTAAAATTTCACCTAAAATTTGCAGATTTGCAATTAAGCCATGCCCCACTCACCTCTGCGGGGAAATTAGCTTGACATAATCTTGCATGTCTTGATGAACACGTTCATTTCAGTATAATTTAGGTGTTTTATGAACTAATAACTCAAAGGACAACCAATCAATTTTCTACAGTCAGGAGAACTAAGAGAAGTCTCTTTGAATGAAAGGATGCAAGTCAATCCGATGAAGTCTATAACTCTGCAGTGTATTTACATGAAGCTAAGTCAGGCCATCACTCACTGAGACCAGAATACAGAAAGTATTTTGATTTTAAAGACAGATTGGTTTAAAATAGAATAGATAGTTAAAATCTGTATCAATTTTTAACCCAAGCAAAACACATATTAACAATTTAAAACTGATCCAAACTTTTAATGAGCTAAGGAGAAAAGACAACAGGGGCCACTGCAGTACAGTGTCATAAAGATCTTTCCCTTACAAATGGAACTTTGTATTTTTATCCGATTAATTCTAACCACATAAAGTGTTATCAGTTTTAACAAATGGAACACAGCCGCATGACATTCATCTCAAATACTATGTCCCTTAAGTCTTAGTGATTCAAAATAATTATTTCTCCACAAATCCTATGAGAACATATCTGATTCATGCAACTACTTGTATTTTTTAATGAAACATAATACTAAGCTTAAGCAAAGTACAGAAAATAATGTTCCATTAATTAAATACATTCATCTCTGTGTGAAGAAATGAAATATTAACTTCTGTTTCATTAGGCATGATGTTCATTACACAGAAGATTTTAATACATGTTTCTTCAGAATGTTTAACTTAAAACGCAAGAGGCATATGATTAACACATAGGCCCCACCAATACACATGAGAAATATGACCTTAGCGCTCTTTCCTTAAACTATATTTGTGTTTTCTTCATTTTCTCCCTATTATACTAGTAATGTTAACACTGTGACTCCCATGGTTCACTAAAGTAGACGGTTAGAAAAATTTGGATATGTATTGGATGAAACGTTAAACAGATTAAAATGTGGGGCTCCTTTTCACTGAGGAAGAATACAATACCTCAGTCAACCCTTGCTACACCTTTGCTTTAAAATTTAACAAGCCAGGGATGGACAGCTGGATTAGTGGTTAAGGCACTTGCTTGATAAGCCTAAGGACCCAGAGGTTCAACTCCCCAGAATCCACATAAGCCAGATGCACAAAGTGGTGCATGTGTCTGGAGTTCATTTGTAGTGGCTAGAGGCCCTGGCATGTCCTCTCTCTCTCCTTCTCTCTCTCTCTCTCTCTCTCTCTCTCTCTCTGTCTCTCTCCTCTCTCTGTAATAATTCATAAAGAATAGCAAAATATATTTAAGGGATGGAGAGATGGCTTAGTGGTTAAGTGCTTGCCTGTGAAGCCTAAGGAACCCAGTTCAAGGCTAAACTCCCCAGGACCCACATTAGCCAGATGCACAAGGGGGTGCATGCATCTGGAGTTGGTTTGCAGTGGCTGAAGGCCCTGGCGCACCCATTCTCCCCCCCCCCCTTTCTCTCTCTCTTGCTATTTGCCTTTCTCTCTCTGTCACTCTCAAATAAATAAAAATAAATTTTTTTTTAAAAAATTTAAATTGAAAGACTTCTCAAAAACAATTTAGGGCTGGAGAGATGGCTTAGCAGTTAAGCATGTGCCTGTGAAGCCTAAGGACCCCGGTTCGAGGTCAATTCCCCAGGACCCACATTAGCCAGATACACAAGGGGGCACACGCATCTGGAGTTCGAATTTGCAGTGGCTGGAGGCCCTAGTGCGCCCATTCCCTCTCCCTTTCTACCTCTCCCTCTCCCTCTCCCTCTCCCTCTCTCTCCCTCCCCTCCCTCCCTCTCCCTCTCCCTTTTTCCCTCTCCCTCTCTCTCCCTCCCCCCCCCCTGCCTCTTCCTCTGTCTGCCACTCAAATAAATAAAAATAAACAAAAAAATTTAACAGGCCATAGCAGGTAACAGTGAAATACATACTTGTACCTCTCTCAACTTTTGGGTGGGTAGGGGTGTGTGTGTAACAATCTGTGTACTATCTGTGCTTTGCACATGTGCACACATAAACACATAAACACACCCCATGTTCATGCCTGTGGAGGTGAGAAGAGAGCCTCTGGTGTCCTTTGCTGCTCATCTGCACATGTCTTTCCTTGAGACAGTGTCTTTCCCTCAGCCCAGAGACATTGCCCGTCAGTGAGCCTCAGGGAGTCTGGTCCACTTAAAGCAGTGTATTTACACACACACACACACACACACACACACACACACATATACATACATGCAGGCACGCACACACATACACACGCACACCACTCCCTGTCCACCGTGAACAAGCATTATGTACATGTGTGGCCATTCCCATAGGTTCTGGGGAGTCAAACTTTGCAGTCTTCAACCCAAGAGCAGCCCTCTTAATCACTGCCTCCCCAGCTCATAGAGCTGAACCTTGACACTGATGTAGCAGCAGCAAAGACAATGACCAGCTGAAGGAACAGCAGCCTGATGCCTGGCTTCACAACATATATTGACAAGGAGAAACTCAATGGAAGCTATCCTGGAATTATTATTGCAGTGTGCCCTTATAGAGCATATGACCCCAGCCACTTGGCAGGTAGAGGTAGGAGGATAAGTAAGTCAAGGCCAACTTGGGCTACACAAGATTCTTATTTCAAAAAAAAAAAAAAAAAAAGGAGGGGGGACTGGAGAGATTGCTTAGTGGTTAGGGCATTTGCCTGCAAAGTAAAGGACCCAGGTTCAATTCCCCTGGTCCCACATAAGCCAGATGCACAAGGTGGCGCATGCATCTGGAGTTCATTTGCATGGCTGGAGGCCTTAGCACACCCATTCTCTCTCTATCTGCCCCTCTCTTTCTCTTTTTCTCTCCAATAAATAAAATATTTTTTTAATTTTTAATGAAAATCTATTTTTATTTATGATTGATATTTTTGCCATTCTACATTAGAAAATTTTTGATATCCTAATAAAGATATTCTCTTTTTGAAATAGTTATTAAAATGTGCTTGCTTTTGTCCCTTATATGATATTAATAGTTACATATTATTATAAATTCCTTTAGCAGTATCCTGAAGATGTGTATATCCACCTTTAACTTATAAATAGGTAAAAATAGTTTTACAGTTTCTTTTAAATGAAGGAATCTGAGATACATTAGCTCAATATACACCTTTTCTTAAGTCAACAGTTGATTTTCCCCATGTTTTACCCCATGTGGTGCTCATGTTGTTCCTGTTTTCCTTCCAGATAAAAATTCCTTTAGCACTTTCCTTAGTGCAGTTCTGCTAAATTGAGTTTGTCACTTTTTCTTATCTAGAAATATCTTACTTGACCTTCCCTTTTCACAAATATTTTCTTGAGTAATTATTTTCATAGAGCACTTTGAAGATATACTTCTGGTTTACATTTTGATCTTTTAAGGTAACTTTTTTTGCCATGCATTTGAAAATGCTCACTTCTCCTTACTTCTGTTAACTTTACTTTGCCATATATACTTGTAATTTCCACTGAATCTGTCTGGCCTCAGGTTCTGGGAGCTTCTAAAAATATGTGAATTGATGCCTTTTTTATTTTTTCTGAATATTGCTTCGGTCCCGTTCTCTCTTCTACTCTCAGGATTCCCATTATAAACATACTAGAACTTTAGATTTCTTTACTACATCTCACATGTCTCTCGGGAACTTTTCAGTGTTCTCTATATTTTTTCTTTCTGTTATTAAGAATCAATATTTTGTTCTAACCTAGTATACAGTATTTCTCTCAATTAGAATTTCCAAAATGGCAGTTTAAACGAGTTTCCTAGCAAAGCAACCATCTAACTTGTGAAAACAGTTTAAAAAGGAAAAACATGTAATGTATCTGGTCACTGTCCTATGGGCACAGAACAAATGGAGAAACACTTATTAAAGAAAACCTATTACATCTTGGTGAGAAGAGTGAGACTCCATGGTACTTGGAACACAACATATGCCCGCCCTCCCCAATCCCAGCTCAGCTGGTTCTATGACCAAAGACATGGCTTCCTCCTACCTCACCTATAGGCGCATGTGTCTGCAACTTTGCCCTAAGAGGGGTAGGACTCTGGTCAGAGATGTGGAGGCTGTATTCCAGATGAATAAGGGACTAGTGTTCTTTTTCCTCACCAGCTGGTATTTGCAGGAGTAACAAACTCAATTATGCATGTCCCAGTTCCTCAGGGGGAAGATTTTATAAGAGAGGAGACAAGTTAAGGTGATCAGAGGCTACCTTCCCTACCCAAAGACACCAACACCAGCACTGGCTTGCAGAACTGGGATCTCATTCTGAAGAGAAACAGGCAGAAGTCCAGTCCCAACCCTGGGCCCAATACAGCAGTGAAGATGTTCTGCTGGGAGCAAGATGAAGGCCTAAGAGCAGACAGCTCACCATCTGTGCCTAAGGGATGACTCTGACACACACATGGAGTAATGTATGTCTACTGACATTATCTTGAGATACAGACAAATCTTGAGGGTGAGCAGACAAGAGGTGAGCTATCCCATGACATGACAGCCACAAGTGAAACTGTAGATCTGCTGCAAATGGAATAGACAAAACTCAGAGAAGCAAAATTAAGAATCCTCTTGGGAGCCCAAGAATATCCCCCAAAATATAAGCAATGTAATGTCCCTGCAAAAAATAAAATAATAAAATCACCACTCTAAGACTGTATCGTCATTGATACTCCAAAGCACCGTCAGTCTTTAAAAAGAATTACCAGGTCACAGTTAGTGGAGACTGAAGGTGGAAGAGAGACACCAACAGGTGTGTGTCAGGCTACTTCTTCAATGAGTCTGTCTCCACAATTTGCGAATCAGAACACATTAGAGAAAGAAAGCACTTATAAACAACAAGACACAAGAGCTTAGTGGGGAGATCAAGGAGTCACCATGTCCAAGAGACCTCACAGAAGGCCTTAGTCATCTCAAGCGGCCATGGAAACTGTACACGATGGAGAAGTGACATCAGAGGCTATAAGAAAAGAGGTTTCAGCTAAGTGTTTAGTGAAAGAAAAAAAGAGATGGGGAGTGAATCAATCTCCAAATTAAATAAAACTATTTCAAATGTCCAGTTTCAACCAAAACTGGGACACTCAAAAAATTTAAACTGTGCCGGGCATGGTGGCGCACGCCTTTAATCCCAGCACTTGGGAGGCAGACGTAGGAGGATTGCCATGAGTTCAAGGCCACCCTGAGACTGCATAGTGAATTCCAGGTCAGCCTGGGCTAGAGTGAGACCCTACCTCAAAAAACAAAAATAAAATAAAATAAACAAAAATGACTTGGTCGAAGCCAGGCGTGGTGGCACATACCTTTAATCCCAGCACTCAGGAGTCAGAGGTAGGAGGATCACTGTGAGTTCAAGGCCACCCTGAGACTACATAGTGAATTCCAGGTCAGCCTGAGCTAGAGTGAGACCCTACCTGGAATAACCAAACAATTAAAATTAAAAAAAAAAATAAACTGTGACTTATAAATGAAAAAGGACAACAGAAATTGCCTTTGAGGGGCACAGATGTTAGACTTCATATCAGATATTACAAATCTCTTCAGAGAACTAAAAGAAGCCATTTTTAGGGCTGGAGAGATGGCTTGGCGATTAAGCACTTGCCTAAGGACCCTGGTTCAAGGCTCAATTCCCCAGGACCCATGTTATCCAGATGCACAAGGGGGCTCACGCGTCTGGAATTTGTTTGCAGTGGCTGGAGGCCCTGGCGTGCCCATTCTCTGTCTCTCTCCCTCCGCCCCCCCCCCCTTTCTCTCTGTCTGTCATTCTCAAATAAATAAATAAAATTGAACAAAAAAATTTTAAAGAAGCCATTTTTAGATGAAAGTGTGGTAATGACATCTCAATGAACTAGAGAAAGCAATGAGAAGACAGAAGCGGGTTACACGACTTTTCTGGCCACTATGATCAAATACCTGCACTTCAGAAAGGGGAACTGAGTTTGGCTGGGGTACAGTTCAGAAAATACAGTACATCCCAGTGCCAATGCTGGTTCAAAGACTACAAAGCAATGCTGTGGTCTTTGTGAGTATCAAGTACATCTTCTGTTCAGCACCCTGGAGTCTAAGCCACCAGAAACTCCAACTAAACTGGGAGGTGTGTGTCAGGCTACTTCTTCAATGAGTCTGTCTCCACAATTTGCGAATCAGAACACATTAGAGAGAGAAAGCACTTATAAAAGACCACAACCACCACTCTGCACTTAGAGCCTCAACAAAATGCTTGAACCCTCCTGTCCTTGCACCTAGAAATCTTTGCTGTTTTCAGACTGAAGCATGTGACTGTGATGGTGAATCTTCACTTGCAACAAATGTGACTGGATTTAGATCCACCATGGAAACACCTGCCATTGTGTCCCCAGCAAGGCTTAACTGAGGAAGGAAGAAGATCCACTCTAAATGTGGATAGCACCTCAGGCTAGAGTTCAGACTGGGTAAAAAGGGAAAACAGAAAGTGAGCTGAGCACCAGCATTCTTACCATTGTTTCTCACCAGTCACTTCATGCTCTGATAGTGCCTTTCATGAACTGAAGAACTGAATGGATTATAAAGCAAACAAGCCCTTCCTCCTCTCTTAGGCTCCTGTGGGCCAGGTATTTTGTCACAGAAAGCAAAGTAACGAATCAATGTTTCACCCAGCTTTACTGCAACAAGTTACTCTACCATTAAAGGCAGACACTAAGATCAGCTAAAGAGCTGACTCCATGGGGAAAATACTTGCCCTGCAATCATAGTAACTTGAGTTTGGATTCCAAGCACCCACATAAAAATTTCAGCCCCAGTGGGGCACACCTGTAGCCAGAGAAGAGAGGATCTCTTGGGCTTGCTAGCTACCCAACTAGTCTTCCTGAGTAAGTGAGTTCTAGGCTCAGTGAGAAACCCTGACTCAAAAAGTATGGTGAAGAAGCCGGGCGTGGTGGCGCACGCCTTTAATCCTAGCACTTGGGAGGCAGTGGTAGGAGGATAACCGTGAGTTTGAGCACACCCTGAAAATACACAGTGAATTCCAGGTCAGCCTGGGCTAGAGTGAGACCCTACCTTGAAAAACAAAAATAAAAACAACAACAAAAATAAGTATGGTGAAGAGTAACTGAGGGAAGACACATGACATTGACCTGAGGCCTCCACATGAATGAACATCTACACACATGAGTTCACCTACTATGGTAGTTTGAATGTATATGCCCAATGACTCAGGTATTAAAATTAAACATGTAGTGGATCCTAGCTACAGATGATAGGGCTTCTGTGTGAGAAGGAAAATAAATACTTAGTAGCAGACGCCAGTAAGTTAAAAAGGAGATATAAATAGAAGAGAAAGGAAGGGAGGAGGGTACTTAATAGGTTGGTATTGTATATATGTAAGGACAATGATTGAGATGGGGAGGTAATATGATGAAGAATGGAATTTCAAAGGGGAAAGTTCAGGGGGGAGGTATTACCATGGGATATTTTTTATAATTATGGAAAATGTTAATAAAAATTGTGAAAATAAAAAAATAAAATTTAAAAATAATTATACATATAACTTGGATGTCCAGCCTGGCTAAAGGAGGTTTTACTGGGGGGGGGGGGCAGGGTGGATCCTGGAGTTTAGCCTTAAGGTGTCACAGGGTTGGATCTGAATTCTAGCCAAAAAGTGTAAGATAACAGTGTCAGCTCAGGGAGTCCTGCAAGCTTGCTGCTTTTTGGCATCTGCTGGCTGGAGGTGGTTTCTCTCTATGTTCAGATTTATGAATGGGAGCCAGCTTCTTCTGCCATTGACGGAATTCCTCTGGATCTGTAAGCTTGAAATAACTCCCTTCCCCCATAAACTGTGCCTGATTTACATGTTCATCCTAGCATCATGCTAGCCTGTTCTTGAACACACAACTGACAAAAGTTTACCCAATTCTAATGTTTTGTTCATTAGCAGTTCCTGCAAAAAGAGCCTGTATATAGGATACAATCCCATTATTTAATCAAGTAAAATACATAAATTAAATACACTTTGGGAAAAATGCTAACATGGACCCTTTGGTTAGCTATGTTACTTACTAAAAATCTAAAATAATGCTTTCTTAATGAATGTTTGTTTTTTTACAGAAATAATTTGTACTATTTGCAAATCCTGAAAAGTATAGCTGGCCTACTGACTTTTGTTGTTTAAGGCTGGATATAATCTCATTTCTTTTTATGCCTTTGTAGAAAGCTGCCTGAAACAAACACATAAAAAACAATTTAATTTGCTACTTAAAATGATATGCTATCAAATTAGAATTACTCTAAAGATAAGGTAACTATAAAGACTACAGGAATAATGTGTGAACAATTAAAATTTGCATATTGTAACATCTACCAGTCCCTTTTTAATGGAATCTGTGGTAGTCAAAAAATAAGTATCAATTACTTATATATTGCAAGAAAATTACTGCATGTCTTTCATATTACCCATCTTTCCAAGGCAAGTTATTATTTGCAAAGTTGTATTTTATCTTTATAATTGCTTCAAATATTAAGTCAGGCTATAACTAATATAATGTTACCAATACTTGAAACTTTATGAGGAATCTGGTGTACTAAACTCATTCTTGTTATTGTTATCTCTAACATAGAGATAATTCTTATCTTTGTATACATATATGTATATAAATAGATGTATGAGTTATGTTTAAAAAGTTAGAAATTACCATTTCAGATAACATAAAAGTTTGCAAATATTCAGACTGTTTCTTTTATAATTTATTTGGCAGAGGAAGAAAGAGAAAAAATGGGCACACCAGGGCCTCCAGCCACTGCAGATGAATTCCAGATGTATGTGACACCATGTGCATCTGGCTAACATGGGTACTGGAGAATCAAACCAGGATCCTTTGGCTTTGCAGGCAAACACCTTAACCACTAAGCCAACTCTCCAGCCCCAGATTGTTTCTTTATTAATACATCCAAATAATAAATTTAAAAAATATTAGTATTAGCTGAAAGAAAAATACATATATACATACATATATTTTTCAGCCCACTTCCACTTTCAGGTGTTATAGAAATATCCATGCCAATGAGATAGCTACAGAAAATATAAAAGCAACCTTTTTCACCAACTCATAAAACTCCTGTTTTTTTCATATTAGGTGAAAAATGTGGGAATAAACCTAAGCCTACAGAACACATGGAGGTCTGTTCTATTTTTGCATTTTCACTTGTTAAGCAGGTCTGTCAAGATTCATATTTTTTAAATCTCAAGTATAGAGCTACAGAGAATGGCACTTGCCTGCAAAGCCTAAGGATCTAAGGTTCAATTCCCCAGTATCCACGTAAGCCAGATGATGCACAAGGAGGCGCATTCATCTGGAGTTTGTTTGCAGTGGCTAGAGGCCCTGGCATGCCCATTCTCTCTCTATCTGTTTCTCTCTCTCTTTCTCTCTCTCTCATAAATAAATAAAATCCCTTTTAAAAATCTCATGTATAGAACATTTACAGACTTAAGAAAGTGTCCATATGTCAGAAGCAATCTCATCTCCACTAAGTTCAATAAGTTTAGCCTTTGTGATAGTTAACCTTGATTATCAACTTGATGGAATGAATTATAATTATCAAAAGAAACCTTTTCTTCCTTAAATTGCTACTGCCAGGCATTTTGTCACAGTAAGAAGAAAAGTAACTAGTACAGCCTCAGTCTAAACACTTTTGCTGCCAATATGTTTACTTAATCATCCATTCTGGATACTGGAAATTATTTAATACTCAGGCAATACCTTATTTTGTAACATGTACATGGACAAGTATAAAGAAACAATATTAAAATTTTTAAACAGGGGAATTAAAGGCAGAGTAATAAAAGTCTCTAAGGCCTTACACCTCCAAGAATCTTATTGCTAAGTGCATTGAAGGAAGCATTATGGCACAACAAGGTCCTCAGAGAAGAGACAGAAGCCCTTTTTACTCTAATGTTGAAAGCATGGCAAGAGGCCAGCCTTCCCTTCCCTCTGCTCAACCATACTACAAACTATCCTCTCTTTTTAAAGTACATCTCACATTACAATCCCATTTTCCCCTAATGAATAATCATGTCAGTTGTCACTCAGTTATCATTTCCAACATTTAATCTAAATTATGTTCAGCATCCTGTGCTTTTTTTTTTTTAACTTACTTTCTTCCTTTGAGTTTCTTGGTTGAATTTAAAAGTCAAATTTTTTTCAAGAAGAGTTAAGTTGATGGAAGATGGAAGCAGAGATTAAATCAGGGGGAATCACTGATCAAGGATGCTTGGAATACTTATGAATACAAATAGCCTATCAAGGTTAATGAGGTTCAACCCGAGTTGAGAAGAAGGGGGAAACTGTACTTGGTATTTTCTATGCACATACAGATTTAAGGTCTGAGGTACAATTTAAAAAGTAAAGGATGCAAAGTCATCCTTGGGTTTTCTGAGAGCTACTTGAACTGTTTTTCTCTGGTGTAAAAGAACTGCTTCAAATATACATTCTGACTCAGCAGAAACTACGGCAATCAGTGAGACAATGCAAAGGCCCTCGTGAGGACGGACAGCTCCTCCAATGCCAGCAAATGCTAGCTTCCAAAAGCACGACCAGGTTTTTCAATTATGCATTTCCTTAGCTAGCAAATACTAACTGAGCACAAAACACAGGGTAACACAATTAGACATAGACAGTAAGCCCTATTTTAACCCACACCCACTCAGAAGCTAAAAAGGAACAGAACCCTTTAAATGTTAAGTGGCCCCCTGAATGCCACAAATCAAAATGATGCTTTTCCCTGCATATGGGTAAGTAGTCCACAACAAATCTGTACACAACAACATAGCAAAGAAAAAAGCAAATGAAACAGTGAACGACAGAGTGCATGCACAGAAAAGACTGTTCAAAGACAAGAGATGTCAGTTCAACACACTCCAGAGCAAAGAAAGAAAATCAAGCAGCAGTAAACTCCATTAAAGGGAATGAAAGGGCTAGGACCCTTACTACATCCATGAGCAAACAGAATTTGAATGTCCCTATTTTCTGATTCTGTCTTCACTAAGCAATTCCTTGGCTTCAAATTCCAACACCTAGATACAGAAAATTGGAGACTGGCACAGTTTTTAAAATCCACACAGGGAGTTTCCGCTGGTACTCTTATTATGCCCACTGCCTGCTTAGTGGCATTGTGAAGGTGAGCAAAGTCACCTCAGTCATATTAACTCTGGACTCAGAAAGCAAGTTTCCAGATAGAAGAACATCCAGACAAGATGCATTCACCAAGGTAAAAATGTCAAATTCAGCTCTCTTGGTGACAAGGCAGCTGGTTTAACCCTGTACCTCCCTTTTGTATTTTATTTTCTGCCACTTTGAAATCTTAGAGAAACCTATCCAGCTCGCTTTCAGACTGAGTGAAAATGCTACTCTAAGAATAGCAAGAGTAAGAGCCAAAGGAAGGGTGGGACTCCTTACAATGTGCTCCTCCAGACACAAAATGGCCTGGATATACATGACCTCACAGTGCCTGACACTGCCTACACAAGACCATCATAACAGGAGGAAAACATCATGACATCAAAATAAAAGACTGATTGAGAGGGGGAGGGGATATGATAGAGAATGGAGTTTCAAAGAGGAAAGTGGGGGAATGGAGGGCATTACCATGGGATATTATTTACAATCATGGAAATTGTTAATTAAAAAAAAAAGTCAAAATCAAAAAAAAAAAAAAAAGAAAGAATAGGAGAAGGAAGGATTACCACTTACACCAAACATAAGCCAAAAGGCTTCAGGGAGGAAATAGATTAGGATTTCCCAAAGAAAGATATGGCATTGCAGAAGCAGTAAATAACTTGAACAAAAGCAAAATAAGATGAAAATTTTAGAACTTTAAGAAAAAGTGAATTATTTAACAAAACTATATGTGAAGTCCAACATGAGCTGTAAGAAAAGCACTTAAAAATTAATAACATTGGCCAAGTATGGTGGAGCATGCCTCTAATCCCAGCACTTGGGAGGCATAAGCAGGAGGATCACTCTGAGTTCTCTGTCAGCCTCAGACTACATGGTGAATTCCAGGTCAACCTGGGCTACAGTGAGACCCTACCTCAACAACAACAACAACAAAAAAGAATTAGGGCTGGAGAGATGGCTTAGCAGCTAAGTGCTTGCCTGTGAAGACTAAGGACCCCAGTTCAAGGTTCAATTCCCCAGGACCCACATTAGCCAGATGCACAAAAGGGCACATGCATCTGGAGTTCATCTGCAGTGGCTGGAAGCCCTGATGTGCCCATTCTCTCTCTCGCTCGCTTGCTCGCTCTCACTCTCTGCCTCTTCCTCTCTCTGTCTGTCGCTCTCAAATAAATAAATAAAAATTTAAAAAAACAAAAAAATAAGAGAATTAACATAAATGAATAAACAAATTATAACAATGGTTACTTCCAGGCATGGTAGCATATTCCTTGAATCTTAGCACTTGGGAGGCACAGGTAGAAGGATTATCTTGAGTTCAAAACCACCCTGAGACTATATAGTGAATTCCAGATCAGCCTGGGCTAGAGTGAGATACTACCTTGAAAAACAAAGAGTGGCTGTTACACAGCAATCTTGGACCCAATCAAGAATCTAATTGTGTGCATATTTTATTTGGTCTTTTAAAAAGCAACCAAAAATATAGATTAATTTCTATTTTGTTATGGAATGCATAAAGTAATAGCTCAACAGCCCTAAATGACCTAATATTTTCTAAAAATAAGGCAAAAGCCAAATCCATTCAATTCTATTTCAAAGACAAGCTCAACTATTAGAGGTATTAAGTTAGTGATCTATGATCTACATTTCTCACAAAGCTTGCACTAGACTTGTTTTGAGAACAGCCTGGATATAAAAGATCATCAAAGGGTCTCCACAAAGTGGAACACAAAGATAATCAGTCGCTTACTGGATAACAAGTGATAGGAAGTTAACTATTTTTTTGTTGCTGTTAAAAATAAGGAATTTTGCCAGGCGTGGTGGCGCACGCCTTTAATCCCAGCACTTGGGAGGCAGAGGTAGGAGGATTGCTGTGAGTTCAAGGACACCCTGTGACTCCATAGTGAATTCCAGGTCAGCCTGGGATAGAGTGAGACCCTATCTCGAAAAACCAAAAAAAAAAAAAAAAAGGAATTTTGTTATCCCTGCAGTCACATGACTAAGACCATGACTTCCAGGACAACCTGGGCTACATAGGGAGCTCAAGGGTAGCCTGAGCTACACAGTAAGTTCTACCATAGAGACCAGATCAGCTGAGGTTTTGCTCCTGCTGTACTGCCAGCACCTGGCATAGAACAGGTGATCAATGGCATTTATGAATAAAAATTCTGTGAGTAATACTCTCTCGCCAACTGTTGTGCAAACCAAGCCCCACACAGCCAGTCCTAAACTGCAGGGAAGGAATGCCATGGATTATTACCAAGTTAGAAGAGAGTCAAGCCAGTTCCATCAGTAGAAGCATTAACATGCTACTAAAACAAATGAGGAAAAGCCATGGAGGAGGACAGCAAGGAGCAGCGAGGGAGCAGACCAGTGAGGCTAAGAACAACCAACAAAGGGACATTTCAACTACAATTTTTTTTTTTTTTTTTGCTTGACACAGAAAGAGGGAGTGAGAGAAAATGGGCACACCAGGGCCTACAGCCACTGCAGACAAACTCCAGACATGTGCGCCCCTTTGTGTATCTGGCTAACGTGGGTCCTGGAGAATCGAACCTGGGTCCTTTGGCTTTGCAGGCAAACGCCTTAACCGCTTAGCCATCCCTCCAGCCCACAACTACAATTTCTTTAATTCTATTCTACATCTACAAAATAACCATGTTTTACCACTTTCTGCATTTTATTTATTTAGGGATGAGAGAGAGAGAATGGGCACATCAGGGCCTCTAGCCACTGCAAATGAACTCCAGACATATGTGCCACCTTGTGCATCTGGCTTTATGTGGGTCCTGGGGAACTGAACCTGGGTGCTTTGGCTTTGCATGTAAACACCTTGGCAGCTAAGCCAGCTCTCCAGCCCACATTTTAGCACTTTCATCAGCAGAGTCAGGTGCTGAGCTAACCCAGGAGGCAAACTTTCAAAGTCATACCCTCTCCACAACTCTGAGACTATTTATCACAAGTACTTACTAAACCTGTGGAAAGCTCTGGAGAGAGTATGCCAATATTTCATTGTCTGCACTATCTTTATAATCGGAATCCTGAACCAAATCTAAAAACAGGCCGACAAGATGAAAGAGAAACCCAAACTGGAGTGATATTAAATATTTCCTTTGGGTGATATAAAGTTAGGTACATTCAACATCAATTTTCTACCTATCATTATAATTTAGGAAACTCTTCAAATGTAGTGACTTATTACAATTAGAACACAACCACTCTAATAAACAGATACAGGAAAGAATTGATACATATCTATTTCCAAATGTGTCATCAATGTTTGATCTAATTTGCATAATTAGAATTAGAATTAAGCTATTTCCTTTCATGAGGTCCTCTCCTTTGATTTTTAATATATTCTGGTAATTACCTCATCTGTGCTAGATAAAAGGCAGGCAGGAAACAGCAGCTGCCAGGCTACACTTCATTCACGGTTAGCACATATTCGCAAGGATCACACAACTGTAATTTGTGGAGGCATCACAAGGCTACCTCATGCAGAAAGGCCAAAGTTTGGAAACCTTTACAGAACCAGAAGAGCAGCATCGGTAGTGCTTCTCATTATGCCGGCCGCTAGCCCCACGACCAGAATAAACAGTGATTCGGGGCTATCTCAGAGAAGAAAAATTCCTTCTATCTGTGGCAAGGACTTAATTGCTAATAAGACAAAAATATTTTCAAGTAAATAATAGCAAAAGCTTTCATTCTGAGATAACGAAGGAAAGCAATCTAAGTCCTGGCTTTAGAATCCCAAAGGAAAAATGAAACTATATGAAGAGCTCTATATAAGGAAATTAGTCATTAACATAATTTTACATTATCCACACCCAAACCAGAGCTCTCAAAATAACATGCTTTCCTATTAAAATTTCATTAAGCCATTCTACTACATGAAATGAAAATCTTTCCAAGAGATTAAAAGTAAAAAGTCACCTCTATTTGTACAACCAAGCTTGCTTTCTCCTTGTCTTTCCGCTCCATGCACCGCTTTGCCTCCTCTAGCTCCGACGCCATGGCGTTCAAGTTCAGCTGCGCTCTCAAATCCGACAGCTGCTTCTCCAGGCCTTGCTTTCCCCTCTCAACCCCTTAGGAAAGAAAACATAAAGCACAATGGTTACATGTCTTCACAGGTGAATGTCCTAAGGCCTGACATCTCACTGTTTTTTGTTTTCCTTGTATTATTATTAACAACATATTTTATATGGATATAACAAGTGTTGATACCCTCTTTTCCCTCACCTCATCTCACTGTTCAATTTATCATAATCTACTCACTGACTTAATGGACCTTTCAGACTGTTTGGGGTCTCTTATAGTATCACTTCTCTGCCTTCTGGCTAAAATCAAGTAGAGTATCAAATTTCATATACTTTTCAAAAACAGATACACTGCATATCACCCCAAACTATTCTACTTTGGTACTAACATTTTGCTAATTTCTAATAAAACTTATTTCATAAAAATCCTACAACTTTTGTTCATTAATTTTCTTGCATCTCTATATCACCTCCAAACTTTTAAACAAAAGAGATGGAGAGATGACTCAGAGGTTAAGGCACGATTGCCTATGAACCCTAAGGACCCATGTTCTACTCTCCAGATCCCATGTTAGCCAGATGCACAAAGGTGAGGCAAGCACAAGATTGTACATGCCCACTAGGAGTTCAATTTCAGTGGCTGAGGCCTTGGCACACCAATTCTCTCTCCCTCTCTCTCTTACTCTTCCTCTCTCTCTCAAACAAAAATATTAAATTCAACTAAATTTCTCTAACTAAAGTTACTGATGTTTGCACAATGAAATGTTTTTCTTAGAATATGAAGTTATACAAGTTATCTGGAATTATAACACTCAACAATAAAAGGGATTAGTAGTTAACTTGATATGGGATGCTTGGTTGATGGCACACAGGGCACTATATCATGGTCTTGAAATACAAAGATGGCAGCATAAAGATCCCTCATCAATAAGTTGTTGTACAAGAGAGAAAACATAATATAACATACATCCTTTACTCTAAAATAACAATAATCAGAATACATGCTACAAGTTTTAAACTATTATTTTTCAAATGATCACCTTCTCCATGCACAAGAATTAAGTCCAAATGGGTCAAAGACCTTAATATCAGACCTGAAACTCTGAAATTGTTAGAGGAAAAAGTAAGGGAAACCCTTCAACATATTGGCAAAGACTTTCTGAATAACTCCAATTTCTCAGAAATAAGAAATTTGTGGAAATAAAAACACAGATCAACCACTGGGACTTCATGAAATTACAAAGCTTTTGTACAGCAAAGGACACTGTGCCTAGAGCAAAGAGGCAGCCTACAGAATGGGAGAAAATCTTTGCCAGCTACATATCTGACAGAGGATTAATATCTAGAATATACAAAGAACTCAAAAAACTAGGGGCTGGAGTGATGGCTCAGCAGTTAAGGCATTTACCTACAAAGCCAAAGGACCTCCGCTCAATTCCCTAGGACCTACATAAGCCAGATGCACAAGGTGGCACATGGGTCTGGAGTTCGTTTGCAATGGCTAGAGGCCCTTGTATGCAGGGAAAGGAATGCCATGGATTATTATTATTATTATTGGGTTAGTGTTGTGGTACCTGGCACCATTTTTTAACAGCTTCTCAATCATCACCTGCAAAGACAACATGCCAGAGCAGCGTCACTAAGATCAGCTCTGCATAAAACTGGACAAAGCACTTAGCAGCACGTATAACATAGGAACAGGACATCCTGTGTTCACAGAGGAAGGGGAGAATGCTATCCTATGATGCTTAAGGATAGAATTCAAGAGACACTAGAAAAGCAAGTTTGTTTAAAAAAAAATGGATGAATTCAGTAGAACATCTGCTAAGTTTCCACCCTGTAGAAAAGCACCAGGAGAGAGCCAATGAGCAACTTCATCTGGGCAGTTGAGGTGAGAAGAAAGAATGGAAAGCGAGTTAATGGTTATTCAATTTTTATTATTTTATTTTTGCATGTGTGTGTAGAGTATGTATATGACACGTTGTGTGCGCTGTGTGGTGTTTGTACATTTGTATGCAGATGTATGTACCTGTGGAGGCCAGTGGAGAGCATCAAGTGTCCCCTTATCACACATATACATCTTTCCTTGAGACAGGAGCCAGGAGTTACTGTCTGCCCATAGACCCCAGAATTCTCCAGTCTCTGCACCCTACCATAGACTGAAGCATTAGATTAAGTAACTCTTAAGGAGAAATAAAAAGTAAGAAAAGTCATTAATAGGACACAGGGCAAAAGCAAGCAACCTGTCAACAACAAACATAAGCAAAGGGAAAAGATTCAAATAAAAACAATGATAACAACTGAGACAGAACAATGAGGAATGGCCAGGGGCATTCACATCAGTGAAAAGCTTCCAGACAAAGAGGAAATAAACGAAGGGCAAATAAGCAAGGGTAAGTAAGACCTTTAAATTTGACCATAAGCACTAGCACACTAAGCCAAGATTGGATCTTGTCACCAATCTCTAAAATAACAAAAGCAACAGGATCTTAATTTTAATTGTTTTCATATTAAAATGTAAGAAAGAAAAAGTTAAAAAGTGTAAGTCCAGTGACAAGTTAAGTATAAAGTCAAAAGCACGCACACATGCACTCACAGAAATGGGAACAGGAGGACCACAACCTTCCATACAGCCCTGGAATGTTCTGAGAGGAAGCCCACAGAGCTGCAGGTCTGACAGCAGAAGTGGGTTTAGACATCAAACACAGACATTAAAGGGAGATTCTAAGCTGTGATCAACATGTTGGAAAACCCCGTAGGTCACTGAGAAATAGATGAGTCAAGCACAACATGAGGAGTGTGGTTCTGAAGATGGGCAACCCACATAATCACAAACCTCTTCTGAACCTCCAGTCATCTCCTTGGTCATCCTGATGGTTTGACTGCTGCTTGGAAAAGCAGGATGCTTGATGTTGTAAACCCTTCCGGTCACCTTCGGCTTTAGTAAGTTGTGAACGCAGTTCTTCTACCTAAATACATTTAGTCAAAACATCAAATTTTTATCAGTTTTCAAAAGCAGAAAAAAAATCGACTCATCGGTTCTCCAGAGGACAACATTCCCTCCATGGACTATGGTAACAAGGTAACTCCATGCCACACCAGACACAGCAGGAGCGCCCTTGACTCCTTTTGTAATTCCTCCATTCCTGCTACACAGAACGTTTCTCTGCCTCCCTGTCCATTGTAATGAAGAATGTGAACACATTTCTGTTTCTTTCTTGGAAGTGCTAGTGACTGAACTTTGCAAAGGTGTGCAAGTAACAACCTATTCTGACCACATGTTTGTTTGTTTATTGTTTTCAGATAGGGTTTTGCTATATATTCCATCGGCCTCTCCCAGCCATCCTCTTACCTCAGCCTCCTGAGTGCTGAAATTACAGGCATATGCCCTCTTCCTGGCTCAAACATATTTTTTTAAATTTTTTTTTATTTATTTATTTGAGAGCAACAGACACAGAGAGAAAGACAGAGAGGGAGAGAGAGAATGGGCGCGCCAGGGCTTCCAGCCTCTGCAAACGAACTCCAGATGCGTGCGCCCCCTTGTGTATCTGGCTAACATGGGTCCTGGGGAATCAAGCCTTGAACCGGGGTCCTTAGGCTTCACAGGCAAGCGCTTAACTGCTAAGCCATCAGCCATCTCTCCAGCCCTCAAACATATTTTTTAAACTTCCTATTTTAACCTCAGTTCATTCCACTACATTTTTTTTTTTTTTGAGGTAGAGTCTCACTCTGGCCCACGATGACCTGTAAGTCACTATGCAGTCTCAGGGTAGCCTCGAACTGACACAATCCTCCTACCTCTGCCTCCCAAGTACTAGGATTAAAGGCGTGCGCCACCATGCCCAGTCATTCCACTACTATAACCAAAATCTCCAATTAAGTACTACGTATTCTTATTTTTCACTGCCTGCCCATTCATATGAACATGGTATATTGGCTATTAAACTCAAGAAAAGCCAAGTCTGATATCAAAATAGAGCTCAAAATAAATAAGTAATATACATTACTATGGATAAACTATAATCTTCTAAAGTCAGGCATTCTTTTATTCATCTGTGTATGTCTACACAGAGATTAGCAAAAAAAAAAAAAAAAAAACTTAAAACAGGGCTGGGGAGATGGCTTAGCAATTAAGGCACTTGCCTGCAAAGCCAAAGGACCCAGGTTCAATTCCCCAGGACCCACGTAAGACAGATGCACAAGGTAGCCCATGTGTCTGGAGTTCATTTGCAGTGGCTGGATGCCCTGGCACACCCATTTTTCTCCCTTTCTCTCTCCCTGCCTCTTTCTCTCTCTCTCTAATAAATAAATCAAAGTAAAATATTTAATAAAAAAAACTTAAAACATAATAGATACATCCCCAATAATCATAATCAAGTTAGCAATAGAAAAAAAAATTCAGCCAGATAAGAATAAATATTTGAACTCTCTTGCATCAAAAACTGAAATTAGAGATTAGGAAGAAGGAAGAGAATAAAGAAGAACGATTTTTTTAAAAAAGAGCATAAGAACAGAATGAGATACAAACTTCCAGAGAAATTCAGAATATTCTGCCAATCTTAATTCCATATGACCACAAAGTCAATGAAAATTGCTAACAGCTTTGTAACATAGGTGCTGTGGCACATTTGTGGCATCAATTGTCAAGATGCAGAACTTCTAAATGCCTGTGATGCCCAACACCCTAGCCTAAAGAGCATGCTCTATAGGTGAATTATGTAATGCCCATTTCCAACCACAAGGAGCCTCAGCTGTGGTTTGTATTAAGCACAGGCAGAAAGTAGTCATAAGCCTGCACACCCCACCCAATGCACATAGGACAGCCACTTCAAGTTAGTGAACTTTAAGTAGCAGTTCATATAACTTTCATTATAAACTAATGGGTTAGGAAATGTTATGCCTAAAAATTATTCCTTATCTTTAGTTAAAGGAGCCAGGGAGTATCTTGAAAACATGAATAAAAGCAGCAAGGTATTCAAAGTCACTTGAACACGCAAAGGTCTGCTTAATGCATTTCTCCTTCCTCTATTATTCTCCAGTACCTCCTGGGAAAATGTTATCTTGCTCATCCAGTCTTACTTTTACACTGCTCCTGCTAAGAAAGATAAGTAGTAAGGTGGAGCAGTCATCAGCAAGATAGACTGTCACAGTGGGACTGGGTTGGTATTTTCTGGGAGATTTTTCTAATCTTCACATTTTGCTTACATGCTAACATATATGCTTTAGGAAAAAAATAATTCTGGACCCAGCTTTATCTGCTAGTTTTTTCCCCCCTCACAGTCATTTGCAAGAGAAAGAAATTCAAATCCTCAGTCAACGGAAAAGCAGACAGCCATCACTCCAGGACTCACCTGGTGCACAAGTGTTTCTCTGCTGCCTTCAGATTGGTTCAACAGCCAGCGAGATCTCTCCAGTTCCTGCTCAAGCTAGAGTTTCAACAGAGAGAAAAATGCATGTCCAACAGGGCAGAAGGTAAATTAAACACTGCCCCAATGCACAAGCTATCCAGTGGGACACAGTGTCAGAGAAAAATGGCAGAAAAATTTTCAGGAGATACTTGTAATTAAGTAGAAAATGACAAACAGCTCACCATAAACACTAAGCAACGACCTCAATTAGGACAACATTAGGTACGCAACGTAAGTCATCCAGACAGAGTCCCAGCGCTTTGTAACTAGTCAGCTCCAGCTCAACTCAGCCATGGTCTTCATTATGCCCCTTCTCCTGGGCCCCAGTTCTTCTATAAGATTATGATGTTTTACTGGAGATCACTTCCAGTGCAAAGCCATTTTAATAAAATTTCTAAAGCAATTTTTTTCTTTAAATTACCAATATTATCAAACTTAGTAAATTAGAACAAAAACTGCAAAGACCTAAATGAGTCAAAGTACTGTTCATCTAATTGGATAGTCCTCATTCTTATCCTAATATTAAAAAGATAGTCTCAAATTTTTAAATTTCTAAATTCAAATAAGAAATCTAAATTTTTCATCAATAATTTTGAGACTACATAAATACGCATGGTAAATGTGGGGAATTAGTGCAAATACCCTATAAAGTTAGAATATGGCAACTTTATTCCAAGTTGAAAGATGCAGCAGGATGAGACACAAATTTCTGAAGAGTGCGGGGCTTACATGGCTACCCTTGCTTACAGTTTGTAACAAGTTGTTGTGTCCAGTCATGAGCTGGTGTTAAGACCCTTTTCAGTGCTTAAATATATCATAGCTATCTTAAACTATCACTCCCTGTGAGCAAACCTCTCTCCTTTAAAGCTATGTATGTGGGAGGCATGCCTGGTGGGGAGAACGAGGCAGCCTCAGAGCAGTTCTTTCCCTCGACTATGGCAGCGCTAACAGGGCATCTACAGGAGACGAAGTGGACACAACTACACGCATTCACAATCACACACATCCCCACATCCATGCACACACTCAGTAAACAAGAACTGCACGTACGGCTGAAAAGAAATGTCTACACATTGCAGATGTTCCAATGTCAATTTCTTAGCTCTAAAAGGCAATGGTAATTATGTAAAAATGTTCTCATTGGGGAAAGTGGTTGAAGGTGCATGTGACCTCTCTATACATTTTATTTCAAAACATTCTATGAATTGATAATTATTTCAAAATAGATTTTTATCCATTTAAATAACTTTCCTTTAAAATTATACATGTGGCTTATAACATAAATATCATTATTTTTTTAATTTTTCATTTATTTATTTGAGAGCAACAGACAGAGAGAAAGACAGAGAGATGAGAGAGAAAATGGTCGTGCTAGGGCCTCCAGCCCCTGCAAACGAACTCCAGATGCGTGCGCCCCCTGGTGCTTCTGGCTAATGTGGGTCCTGGGGAATCGAGCCTTGAACCAGCATCCTTAGGCTTCACAGGCAAGCGCTTAACCGCTAAGCCATCTCTCCAGCCCGATAAATATCATTATTAAAACAAAGTTTGGGCGCTGGAGAGTTGGTAGCGGTTAAGCGCTTGCCTGTGAAGCCTAAGGATGCTGGTTCAAGGCTCGATTCCCCAGGACCCACATTAGCCAGAAGCACCAGGGGGCGCACGCATCTGGAGTTCGTTTGCAGGGGCTGGAGGCCCTAGCACGACCATTTTCTCTCTCTCTCTCTCTCTGTCACTCTCAAATAAACAAATAAAAATGAAACAAAAATATTAAAAAAAAAAACAAAGTTTACAGAGTATCATCAAATCCACACAAAATATTCTCCAACTTCTCTTTTCAATTCAATGAAGAAGTAAAGAGGTAAAAAGAAATCACAGCTGAGACAAAATGGTCTTAAAAGTCATATGCCTTTAATCCAGGCACTCAGGAGGCAGAGATAGGAGGATCACCATCAGTTCAAGGGCACCCTGAGAATAGAGTGAATTACAGGTCAGCCTGGGCTAACAGTGAGACCCTAATTCAGAAAAAAAAAAAAAAATGTCAGGTAAGACCCATACTGGTTAATAACCCTGTGAGTCAGCAATCTCAACTCCCAGAGAACAAACCCTACGGCCTGATATTCCCTGCTTAATGGGAAAACAATGCAGAAGCCTTATTAACTACAAAGGATGGTAAAAATGATAGGGACTAAATGCCAAAATATTTTGAATTGATAGTTCATTATCTTGGGCTTATCCTTATAACTAATTTGCAAAATTGAGAAGAGTTATCTGGAATCTGAATTCTCTTCTAAAGCTAAAGTTCTGGGTCTTGCCCACTAATAGATGAGAACATACATTACATGTCCTGAGCATGTGATGGGAGGAGAGGAAACTTCCAAAACTAGGCTGCTAAGAAAGGAATATACACAAAATACCTAGCCTTCATACAGCAAGCCTTCCTTCATACAGAAAGCCAGCCTTCCTTCAATATCAAGCCTTCCCCCCCTCACACAGTAGGCCTTCCTAACCCTGTAGCAGTTAGTTCTTTCAGTGTTCTCCAGCAAAAAGTCCAGGTTTAATTTACCACTCAGGAAGATCTTCAATGACAAAGGAGCAAATGACCTGTGTTTCTGAGAGATTCTACACAAAGCATCAAGGCTCCACTGAGGTCTAAGCAGCAATCTCAGGGACACTCTTCCAGGTACTCCACTCCCACTCGCCCCTACCCTCGAGATGCTGAAGGAAAACTATCAAAATCTTACTTGACTCTTCTCAGTCTCTGCTTGCAATAGTTTATTTTTCATTGCTCCCTCATTCTCATCTGCTTTAGCTTCTTGTTTCTTCAATGCCTACAAGGAAAGAGGAAGAAAACAATGAATTCCCCCAGACTATACAGAGGTCTGAAAATTACTACTAGGATTTATTAAAAATGGCGGAGGAGAATATCATCGTAGGTCACACAAAGCCTACAAACAAATGACAGCATGTTCATTCTTGGAAGCCCCAAGAACACTTCAGTGGGGACCACATACAATCAACTGACTGACCCTCCTCAATATATTCCACTTAGCTGCAAAGTCCATCTTTAAAATCTTGTTACACATTCAAAGCCTCTGGGTAGGGCTGGAGAGATGGCTTAGCAGTTAAGCGCTTTCTTGTGAAGCCTAAGGATCCCAGTTCAAGGCTCGATTCCCCAGTACCCACATAATCCAGATGCACAAGGGGGTGCATGTTTCCGGAGTTCGTTTGCAGAGTCTGGAGGCCCTGATGCAGCCATATTCTCTCTTTCTTTCACAGGCGCTCGCTCGTTGTGCGCTCTCTCTCTCTCTCTCTGTCTCTCTCTCACACACGCGCGTGCTCGTGCACACACACACACACACACACTCTCTCTCTCTCTCAAAAAAATAAATAAAAATACATTTTAAAAGTTCAAAAAAAAAAGACCCTGGGTAACTAATAGTTGTCTTGGAAACAAAGCTTACTGTGTACTGAAATAAGAATATGTACGAGTTATTTCACCCACTCAATTTCTTATACATAATGCCAAAAACCAGCTCACTAATTTTTCAAATTCTAAAAACATACTCTCCACAATGTGAAAATATGGTTGTGTCACTGTTCTGTAGATAACATTTTACTCCAAAACATATGGAGCTATCCAAACTACACTCAACCTAGAGAGGAGACTTCATTTTCTAGTTTCCCCTCTTTAGTAAAAAAGGAAGAAAAAAAAATTAAGAAAATTCTTTGAAAAGGTAACGACAAAAATGCTTGTTTGGGTTTGTTTCTATGTTAAAAATAATTAAATTTAGAAGGGAAAAATTCATATTCTAAGCAGACTTTAATAATATGTAAAAAAACACATTTGACTAAAACAATTGACAGTGATATATTTAAGTAAAGTATATATAGAGAAAATCAAACTGCCAAAAGTCTTTCCCAACAAGATCAAAGGAAAAACAAAGTCAGGTAAATAAGTTAATAATATGCTTTGACCTAAGTACACCATAATAATCTATTTCATTAGCTTATATACTCAACAAATACTTCCAAGAATTACTTTCACTGTATCAGGCAGTATCCTGGGACTCACCTGCCCATTACCCACCAAAGCACTACCTCTCCACCTTGCAATAGTAACACAAAATCGTGTGATGGAGAGATGGTTTAGTGGTTAGGGAACTTGCCTACAAAGGCAAAGGACCCAGGTTCCATTCCCCAGTATCCACATAACATCAGATGCACAAGGTGGCATATGTGTCTGGAGTTCATTTACAGTGGCTGGAGGCCCTGGTGTGCCCATTCTTTCACTCTCTGCTTTGTCTCTCTGTCTCAAATAAATAAATATTTAAATTTTAAGAGGTTGTGATGAAAACTAACAGCTCAATCAAATCAATACTTAGCACTTCAAAAATACACAGTAAAGGCAGTTACTAATTCACCAATTACTGACATTGGTAATGTATTAAAACCATATCTTTCAGGCAGGTATCAAGAGATCTTAATATATCATAATGACTTTATTATAGATCAAATGAAATTTGTGTTATTATTTAATTCTATATGTATGTAAAACATATTTGATGATGGCTAGTGGAATGTATTTATAAATTTTTTCTGAACAAAATCATTGTGACTTAAAAATTACTGCTAGCATCCTTATTCTTCTCTTCCTCAGTGTATGTGTGTGTGTGTCAGTAAAATGGGGTAAAGCAGTTATTGGATATGAGGGCAATCTAGTTGAGACATCTGTCACCCCACTGACAGCCAGGATTGTTTCAAGCGACCTCACTAGCTGAGAGGGTGTCCTCCTCACCTTCCTCACTGTTCCACGTGCATACCCTCCTGAAGCTCCATGTTCAATAGAAAAGAATAACCTCCCCAAAAAGAGGAACACGATTCTTCAGCCATGAGTATTCGAGTGGCTGCGTGTCCCTACTAGAATTTCCAGAAGAGAAGTTGTTGCTGCATTTTAAATTTTTTAATCTATTTAGCTACAAAATTCTAAACTATCTTATTCCATCCACAATATCATCATTCCAAACTGCCCAATTTTTGAATGAGTTAAACTTGGCTGTCTTTCTATTGCTTCATTTGGAAGTAATAGTAAAAGTCAGGTTGGAGTCCTGCACAAAGAGGTAATTAGGAGAAAGACTTCAAGCAGCTGACAAGTTTCATCCAACTGTACGTAGCCTCCATTTCATGAGAGCCTTTCCCTTCCACAGTTGAATTTAAAATCCAACTCGGAAGAGTCTGCAACACAACACTGGCCCATGATGTTGAGATGAGATGACCCCTCGTGCCCAGTGTGACTCCAGGCAGGACTTCATATCCAGATGCCTCCTCCCAGGGCCTCTGCTAACTGATGCAAGAGAAGCAGGAGTCTCCATCTGCTGATTCTTCACGTAGCCTGATATGAACTAAATTCCCAAAATTCCCCAAGTGAAGAAATGCTTCCAGTTTACCATCTGGAATTAATCCATTGCTTTTCTTTCCCATGATTTCCAAAAATTTAATTTTAAAAATCATAACATTGAACACTGCAAAAATGAGAAAGATTTGTTAACATTGCCCAAGTGCTTGCTTATTTATTCTGATCAACCACATTAAAAAATCTTCATTTTGGGCTGGAGAGATGGCTTAGCGGTTAAAGCACTTGCCTGTGAAGCCTAAGGACCCCGGTTTGAGGCTCGGTTCTCCAGGTCCCACGTTAGCCAGATGCACAAGGGGGCGCACGCATCTGGAGTTCGTTTGCAGAGGCTGGAAGCCCTGGTGCGCCCATTCTCTCTCTCTCCCTCTATCTGTCTTTCTCTCTGTGTCTGTCGCTCTCAAATAAATAAATAAATAATTTTTAAAAAAAACTTCATTTTACTTCTTTTTGCTTACTTAGACATTTTACATAATCATTCAAAATTTTTATTTATTACAAAATAATCTTCATTCATCAAGAAACATCTCCAAGAAGTAGTAGAAAAACTTTTATTTCATTGTAGTGTATGTTTCAGAAGGCCATAGACCCGGTCTCTCATCATCATATTTTTAAGACAGCACTTGACATATGTTGGTTGAATACATGTTATTAGATGCATAAATATTCCTTTACAGTCTCTGACTAACAACTTCACTTTGCAGTTGGACAACTATGTCATTATTAAATTTCTCCCATCTTTTTAAATCACTCTATTCTCTCAAACTTCAAGTTATCTATCTCAAAAAACTGTTACATTTAGTGATGATAAAACAAATATTTATTTTGTTTTAAGTCAAAGAGATATCATTTTCTTGCTTTCAGAAATCATAATTTCAGTGATTTAGAAATAAAAAAGAATTCCTTAATTGGTCTTAAGTCTTTCCCTTTAGAAATAATGGAAGGTTTACAGAATTGTCACAATAATTCAAGAGTTCTCCTATACCATTCAAAATCCTTTCTCTAAAATTTATGTATAACATAACCATGGTACAGTTAGCAAAACTGAGTCAGTAACATCACCAAAAAAAAAAAAAAAAAAAAAACACTAGGATACAAACTTTATCCAAATGTATTTTTGTTGTTGTTATTTTTATTTATTTATTTGAGCGCAACGAAGAGAGAAAAAGAGTGGGGGTGCACCAGGGCCCCCAGCCACTGCAAATGAACTTGCATGTGCCACCTTGTGCATTTGGCTTACGTCCTGAAGAATTGAGTTTCGAACCAGGGTCCCTAGGCTTCACAAGCAAGTGCTTAACCACTAAGCAATCTCTCCAGCCCCCAAATATCTTTTTTTTTCCACTAATACTTTTTCTGTTGTTATTCCAACATTAAATCTATAACACTATACTGCATTTAGTTACTACCCTTCCCTATTCTCTGATCATTAAAGTTTCTTATCTCCTATCTTTCTTTTTATGATCCTAATGTTTCTGCAGTACACTGATGAGGTATAAACTTGGGGTAATATGTGCAACAATTCAAGTGCCTTTGCACTGTATCACATTGTAGGATCATTATGGCTCATGATAGGTGACATTATTCTTAACACTAGATTAAGGTAAGGTGATCTCTGTCAAATTTTTCTACCATAAACTGTATCCTCACTTTTCTGTAATGTCTTTATAAGGCACATCCTTCCCTTTCCATAGTGTATTTATAAGTAGGCCCAGCCCAGGTTTAAGGGGAATTTCTCTGCCCCTCTATAAGAGTGTTAAAGAATGTGCTAGCAGATTAAAACTGCAATTGCATTGGGAGACATTTTTAACACAACGCAAGTATAAATTTTCACCCAATTTTACCTCACAGACAATAGTTCACATAGTAGCTATTTGGGTTTACTACAGCTCGAGAACCAGACAATAGGGAGAGTTAGCTTGTCTAGTGCCAGAAGGTGCTACATGAATAAATGAAGGGAAATGGCCAACATTTGTCCAAGCAACTCATGGTCTAAGCTACTCAGCAGGAAACAAACTGACGTGATGCTCATAGAAGTGCAATAGTGGCACACAGCCATGGTAGGTAACCATCTGCTCTTGAAGTGGCTAACAGATCCACTCAATGGAATGGAAACCATAGCTGGAACTGGGAAACAAATCAGAACCCTATCCAAAAACCGAGTTCTTTCTCCAATATCAAGCTCCCACCAATCTTGGGCTACCAGAGGGCCTATATCCATTAAATTATCTCTAAAATAATAATGGTTATCCCATTTATCTGGTGCTGACTTCACCCTCCACTGGAGAATCTGCTTCTCTTTTTCAGATGGACATAAAACCTGAAGAGAAAATCAGCCCATCACACCTCACCAGGGCCCCAGATGAAACCATAGAGTAATTGAGGAAATTAGCAAGAGTGCTACTTTCTTGGTGGAACCTTTTACCAGCACAAGGGTGAAGGAGATACACACAGAGAACATTCAGCTCCTACCAAACGAGATATCCAGAGACAGAGTCTATCAAGACCTCATCACTGAAGCAGATCTAATATGAACCCAACATGGCTCAAGGAAATTCACAGAAAAGGGGGCAGAAAGACTGTTAGAGCCACAGGTTGGGACATTATGCACAGAGACAATGCCTCTTCCCCATAACTGATGGCTAACCCCAAAATGCATGACCCATAATCCCCAATGAGGAAGGGGAAGTACAGGGAAGAGGCTGACAATGGTACCAACATGGCTATTTACAAACTGAGTATGTATATAACCAATAAAGAAAAAAATAATAATACATTTTTTCTCATCATAACATATAGTCTAATATAATACAGGTTCCAAAAAGTTCACACAGCCAGTGCCCACCAGTAAGTAAAATGCTGAACTTTGGGCTGGAGAGATGGCTTAGCAGTTAAGGCACATGCCTGTGAAGTCTAAGGACCCCAGTTTGATTCTCCAGGTCCCACGTTAGCCAGATACACAAGAGGGCACATGCATCAACCATTTTTCCTCAAATTTCTTTATGTCGTTTTTTTCTTACTGCTGTATAGAATTCCATTGTGTAGATATACCACATCTTTGTTATCCATTCTTCTAATGATGGACATCTGGGTTGATTCCAGCTTTTAGCTATTACAAATTGAGCCGCTACAAACATGGTTGAGCAAATCTCTCTGGCTTTTGGTTTGAAGATTTTAGGGTAGATGCCCAGTAATGGTATAACTGGGTCTGTTGGTATTTCTATAGTCAGCTTTTTCAGGAGTCTCCATATTGCTTTCCAAAGTGGTTGTACCATCCTGCATTCCCACCAACAGTGAATGAGTGTCCCTGCTTCTCCACATCCTCGCCAGCATTTATTTTCATTTGACCTTTTGATGTTGGCTATCCTTATTGGGGTAAGGTGGAATCTCATAGTTGTTTTAATTTGCATTTTTCTGATGATTAGGGATGATGAACATTTTCTTAAGTGTGTGTTTGCCATTTGTATCTCTTCCTCTGTGAATTGCTTGTTTAACTCTGTGCCCCATTTTGTGAGTGGGGTATTTGTCTTCTTATTGTTTAGACTTTTGAGTTCTTTGTAAATTCTAGAGATAAGGCCTCTATCAGTTGGATAATCTGCAAATAACGGCAATGGTACCATAAAATTCTACTTCCTAAAAGACAGACCAAATGGCTGAACCTTCACTAGACCCTTACAGGAAACACCTGAACCACAAGACACTGGAGAAGGTAGGATCAAGACTGACCTAAATCTTCTACATCTTCCCTCCCTCCCTCTTCCCCTTTCCCCGCTATCTCTCTCCTCTCTAACTCTTGTATAGTAGTTATGTTTCTCCTCAATTTCTTAGTGGACACTGACCTGTAACCCCCACTTCCAGCTTGGGCCTACCATCCACAATGAGCTTTTGATCAGAGAAACCTACAAGGTTTCCCAAAACAATGACAGACTTCTGTCAGAGTACTTGATGACCCACCAAAGGCCAGTGGTAAGACCCCATTGCTGAAGACTCCATACGCAGCTGACGCGTAAAATGGAATGACATGGCTGGAAGCCAGGAGAAAGTCAGTCCCCAGACAGTCAGCGTGTCTAGTGCCAGAAGGTGCTACATAGGCGACTGGGGGAAACGACCAATATCTGTCCAAGCAACGCATTGTGTAACCTAATTAGCAACAAATAACCTGATGTGATGCCCACACAAGTGCAATAGTGGTACACAGCCATGGTGAGGAACCAATTGCTCTTGATTTGGCTAACTGATCCACTCAGTGGTACTAGACCCATAGCTGGAGCTGGGAAACAAGTCAGAACCATACCTAAACACAAGCCCACTCTACAATATCAAGCTACCATCAATCACGGGGTATAAGAGGGCCTACACCTATCATACTGTCTATCAAAAAAATAAATGTTATCTCAATTCTCTGGGTGCTAACTTACTCTCTGTTGGAGAATCTGCTTCTCTTTTCCAGATAGATGCAGATCCTAAGAAGAGAGCTGCCCCAACATACCTCAAAAGGGGCCCAACTGAAACTAAGGACAATTGGCAAAACAAGCAAGGGTGATGTTTTCCTGTGAACCGGATACCAGCACAAAGGGAAAGGAGACCAACGCAGAGAAAAATCAACTCCTACCAAATCAGAGAGCCAGAGCCTCAGAGGCCCCCAACACCTCAGCACTGAAGCAGACCAAAAATGAACCCAACATGGCTCAGGGAAATTTTGCGGAAGAGGGGGCAGAAAGAATGTCAGAGTCACATGTTGGGTCATGATTTGCAGAGACATTTATCATACCAATAACTGGGGGCTAACTCCACAATGCACGACCCATTTTCATCAACAAGGAGGATCCAATGGGAGGGGGTAGATCACAGATGAGCCTAAATAATGGTACCAAACTGCCTGTATTTACTGAAAAGAAAACTAATAAATTAAATTAAAAAAAAAAAACTTTAAATGCTAACCTTCTTCATATATACCCCAATGTACTCATACCAAAATGATTAATGATCTAGAATCAATACAAAACTACATAAATAAATGAATGGAGAATCCTCATCAAATCTCTACCAAATTTCTCTGTTTCTGAATTCTCTTCTGGGCTATTCTACCCACTATGAACTCTCCTTCTCTGATCCCTTACATCTAGTCAGGGCTTGGTGTTAAGGCCTCTATACCTTCTCTGTGGGCTTCTAAACTGCCCCTCTCCAGATTATGGACAGCAATTTGTTTCCATCCCAGTTATCCAACTTTCAACATTGTATTAGCTACTTTTCATATTGCTGTGACCAAATAACCTCATAAAAGCTACTTAACACACAGTTCAAGGTTAATAGTCCATCATGGTAGAGAAGGTAGGACGGAGGCAGCTAGTCACATTCAGTCCACAGTGAGGAAGCAGAGTAAGGAATGTTAGTGCTCAGCCAGCTCTCTCCTTTATATACAGTCCAGATCCCTGAGATGGTGCAGCCCACAATTAAGGTGGGTCTTCCCACTTCTACTAATTTAATCCAAATTATCCCATATAGGTATGCCAAAAGCTGACCTAATCTAGATAATCCTTCACAGGCATGCCTAGAGGCTAGTTTTATAGGTGATTCTAGGTCCTGGCAAGTTGACAAATAGTGGCATGCCATAGCACCTATCCTTATTACCATACCTATGGTGGTTTGAATTTAAAATGTCCCTCACAGCCTCTAATGTTTTGTGATTAAGACTCATACCTAATCCCCACATGGTGGAGCCTCTGTGAGGTGGAGCTTTGCTAAAGGATCTATTTCACAAGGGCAGGATATGATAGTCACCTCCCCATTGCCAATGCAAGCAAGCCATTCTTGCTGTTTCCTCCCTGCTATTGATATGAAAATGTAAAAAGGGGCTGGAGAGATACCTTAATGCTTAAGGCACTTGCCTGTGAAGTCTAAGGACCTAGGTTAAATTCCCCAGGACCCACCATAAGCCAGATTCACAAGGTGGTGCATGTATATGGAGTTTATTTGCAATAGCTGAAGACCCTGGTGTACCCATATTCTCATTCTCATTCTCTCTCTCTGTCTCTCTCTGCCTCTTCCTCACTTTTTCTCTCTCTCTCTCTCTCTCTCTCTCTCTCTCTCTCTCTCTCTCTCTCCATACATACATACATACATATACATACATACATATATATATATACATATATGCATACATAAAAGAAAATGTAAAATGGCTGTTCTGTCATGCTTTCTGTACCATGATGAAACAAACTTCTCCTTGAAATTATTTCCTTCCATGAGCTACTTTTGGTCAGGTATTTTGTCCCAGCAATGAGAAAGTAATTTCTGTAATGCCCAACACCCAATTTCCCCAGCCTATAACACAAAGGTCTCATTCACTCAACAGGTAATATGAGAAATACCTATTTTCATTCTCACACGAATTGATACTTATTCCTATCTTTGTGTCTCTTAATTAATACAAATATTAATTATTTTATTTGGTGTTAAAAGAACAAAACTCAAAGTGCTGAACTTTAATCATATTTGATTTTCTGGCACACAATAACATAATTCTTCTGAAAGTCAACTATGTATTTCTTTAAAAAAAAAAATTCTAAGTTTCCAGGGTTGGGGAGACAGTTCAGTACTTGCCATGCAAGCATGGATACCCGAGTTCAAATCCCTAGGACCACATAAAAAAGTTGAGCACAGTGACATGAGGCTATCATGCTGGCTAGCTTGCCTAAGAAAATCTCTGAGCTCTAGGTTCTCTGAAAGACCTTGTCTTAAGAAAATAAGGTACAGGGCTGGAGAGATGGCTTAGTGGTTAGGCGCTTACCTGTGAAGCCTAAGGACCCCAGTTTGAGGCTCAATTCCCCAGGACGCACATTAACCTGATGCACAAGGGGGCGCACGCATGTGGAGTTCATCTGCAGTGGCTGAGGCCCTGGCATGCCCATTCTCTCGCTATCTGCCTCTTTCTTTCTCTGTCGGTCTCAAATACATAAATAAAAATGAGCAAAATAAATTAAAAAAAAAATGAAGGTCCAGAGCAGTAGGGAATATAGCCAACAGCAGCTTTTGGCCTCTACATAAACATGTACATACATGCATGTGCACTTGCACACACTCATGCTCCCACACATATATGAACATGTTCACGCACACGCACCTACCAGAGACATGTACAAAATCCAAATTTCCATATAAACAGGTTTAATAAAAGAACCTCCAACTCTCTTGAATCTGTAAAAAACATAGGAAAATAATCTGTTGTTCCTCTTCCTTACAGTTAATACCTGATCACTTAGTTATTTACCTTGTCACTGTAGAAAATCTTTTCAAATACTTCTCTGGTGTAGATGTACATATTGTCTGAACTTTATTAAATATTCTCTTCTTTTAATTTCACTGATACTCTGAGGATATGTAAGTCTCAGTAATTTAAGTTAATGGGAACTGAAATTCTATTGTTCTAAGGAAGAGGCGTGAAAGTGAGGCGCTGAGGAGTAATCCAAAGCAAATAACCACACTTCTACTGTCTCCAAGAAATGCCACTGACTGCGAATACCCTCTCGCCTTCTGGGTGCTGTGCCGGCAAACACATAAGCAAGGTGCAATATTTTAGCCCACAATATTGAACTCATTTTTCTATATTATCTAGCTCAAAGTAAAAGAGGAAAATCTATACTATCAAGTATGTATTGAAGCACTTTCAACTTCTGAAAACAGATAATATTCAATGAGAAACATTTTAAAAATTAACTGGATCAAAATTACAAGCTATTTCTTCAAACATTAATAGGAAACTTGAACTCATTTTCTACCTTTTGAAAAAGTGCAACCCTTTCCTGGCATTCTCTTCCATTTGACTTAGATCAAGCAACTCAGAATTATATTAAAACTGACCCAGTAAAAGCAACTATAAAAGGAGAGAAAAAACATCACATGCCGATGAGTTTCTATTACTGTGCTGTTTTGCCCTTTAAAGCTTATTTTTTCTTAGAGCAGTTGAACTATAAAGCTATCATGTGCCCGCTCCAGAACGCAGACTGTCTTTTTACAGTTTAAGATCACAGCAACAGTACTGGGCCTTAATAGAGGACCTCGGGGCACATTTAAATCTTTAATAACAACAATTTTCTTTTTCTTTTTAAGCACACCTATTTCCATTATAAAAGATGGACATACTGTGGAATGTACTGCCTCAGTTCTTTACAGGCAGATGAGTGGAGCTCTCACAGCTACAGATAATCCCAAAATGCAACCTTTCCACTTAGCGAGTAGGGAAAGAGGAAAGGAAATGATGTGTAGACCTTTGTCTAACCACAAGAACGCCTACATCGTTGACAATAAACATGTTTACCCAGCAGCTCTAGTAGATAACACAATCAAAGATGTAGAACAAATAGGAATTACAGGCCCTTTGTCCGCTTCAAATGGACCAGCAAACCTGGTTATAATGATGGCACCACAGTGAAATAAAGGTCACATGTTAATTCCCACAGGGGCCATTGAAATTCTCAGAGAAAACTCAGGAAAGAGCCTCAGCCATGCTCCAATCACATGACTCCAGTCACAGGGCAAGAGCACAGAGATGATTCACTGGTAAACCCACAAGACAACAGAAAAACAAGTCTGTGTGTATCTCAGACAGTAACTCAGAATCACGATGCTGCAAAGTGCAAACTGTCAAGTCAGACCTTTTTTTTCCAGTAAAAAAAGAAAAAAAAAAAGAATAAATAAACAACATCGCTGAGAACTAGAAGACAGCTGTCTATCCTATAATTTTATATTTCAATTTTTCAAGAAAATACAAAACAGAAGTTAGAGAGCAAAGATTTCAAGCTTCAAAGAATAAAAAACGATTCTGAACCAAATCACATTACATGACACAAGCTGAAGTTACAAGCTGTATCTGTTCACATGTACTACACATTCTGTGTGTCAGTGATGAGTACATGCATGATGTGTAGGTATAACACACGTGTGCCCCAGCGAGTGTGGTGTTCACACAAGTCCTTCTCCTCCACCCAGTTCGAGACAGGGTCTCTTTGCTGCTCACTGTTGTGTACATCATGCTAGCTGGCCTGTGAGCTTTCAAGGGTTCTCCTGTCTCGACCTCCCATCTCACCATAGGAGCACTGGGTTTACAGACATGAGCTATGTATGATATCTGACTTTATGTGGGTTCAAAAGATCCAACCATAGGTTCTCAACTTGTGCATAAAGTGCTTTACTTTCTGAGCCATCTCCCCATCCCTACTTTAAGGATGTTTGCTGTACTGAAATCAAGCAAAAACTTTCTTTATTAAATTCACAGTATTTAAAAACACTATGATACAAACTTTAATTGATTTTTTTTTTAAGTTGAGAATCTGGTGGTTACCTCCACAATTCTCTATAAAAGCATAAAGACAACTCTAAAAACACCTAACATCATCAGAAAACTAGTGCATATTTTGGAAGAGATATAAAATATAGCAAGACTTTCTTACTTAGAACTAGTATTGCTCTGCCAGGTATGGTGGCATATGGCTTAATCCCAGAACTCTGGAGGCCGAGGTAGGAGGATTGCTGTGAGTTCAAGGCCAGCCTGAGACTACACAGTTGAATTCCAGTCAGCTTGGGCTAGAGCAAGACCTCACCTTGTGGAGGGAGGGGGTGGGGACTAATATTGCTCATTTAGATTACTGTAGGTTTTACTTCTGTCAACTTCTGTGAATTTCTAAATGCTGTTTGTTACTAAATCAAGTAAGAGGTTGCTCTCCCATGAGAACTAGCTAAAGTCATGGAAAATTTCAGCCTTTAAATTTATCCACTTGAAGATTATCTGTGCCAACACAAACCAAATCAAAACAAAAGTTTCTTTTCAACACAGAAAACAATGCATTCATATTCTAACCCAATATCTGGCTCAAAAATAGCTAGGTATATTTTACTAAAAATGTTTTTAAAAATTTATTTTATAGCCATGACCAAGGAAGAAAATTCTCTACCAAAAGCTACAGCTAGAATAAACAAAACCCCATTTGTTTGGCTAGCTGAAGTACAAAGGCATAAAGGGGCTCAGAAAAACCCAACACAGATGCTACAGGGGTACCATTCTGATTTCTGAGGTATCAAGGTAAAGGAGAAATGTCAAACATTTCCTGCCAGCTGAACTTGTGGTAAGTACTAAACACACAGTGAGTAGTCACAGATACAACCATTCCTGGCTTTCAATAGGGAGAACATTATCCAGAATCATATGCTTATACAGAAATCAGAAGCAAAGCATTTTTCTGAAACAATTATAACCCACAGTAATGTTCGTCTAAGATATGTAAGGTTTTCACACATAAAACCCCAAGTCTCACTTTGGGCAAGGCTTACATATAGTCTTTCTCTTCCTCTGCTTATATGACAAGGTGTTTATTATTTCAAATGCTCTTGTGGGGGATACTGTAATGAAATATGTAGGAACTTATTACTGACCTATTTTCCGCATGGAATGAGTAAACTTCTCAGTTCCACTCTGTCTGTATTGATGGCATGGGCACCTGGAGCCAATGAGGCTAAACAGGGCCATGGGTTCAGTGACCACGAGAGCCAATTCCCTTCGCCGTGTTCCAAGACCTTAATCTTTACCCTAAACCTTAGCCAAAGGCCACATACAAGACTGACTAAGCCAGAGGTAGAGGATGAGTCAGCAAAACTCTAGCACCCTGATGATGAAAATGTCAAAAACAAAAACCCTATTGATTGATTGGTATTAAGATTTTATCCTTCAAGTGTTCTTAAATTTACAAATCTGTAAAACAAAACCTTAATTACTACATAAAAAGTTGGTATACTAAGAAGTCATACAAATCTTTTAACTACTTTAATTCAAAAACAACAGTAGTAATAAATATTATTCCCTAAAAGGCCATTGTTTTTACTGGAACGGATTATATTTTTATGCAATCTTTTACTTAACAAAAAAAAATCTTGCAAGTAAAGTTAAATGTGAGACCTACAAGGGCACTTTCCAGGATTTCCTTCAAAATCAAAAGGCAAATGCTCTTAGCAGAAGGTCTGTTTAACTGAGAACTTTCCTCTCAAAAGGGCCCCAAGTTTTATTAGAAACCCGAGGCAATGTGCTACTTCATCTGCCTTCCTGAGCACAGGACCACTGAGCTCAAACTGCTAACAAACACAGGGTCCTAGATGATTATGGACATTTAAATTAGAATTTCTCAAGTTTTATATGTCTTTGAACAGAACATCCTGTAAATACACAACATCTTTCATTGTTTAGAATTGAAGAATGTAATTTTATGCCTTTGGATTTGGAGATTTTTGTTTTTTAGTATTTTCAAATAAAAATAAAACAGTTCCAGGTCAATGAATAACTCTATTTGTAGCAGAGTGATCTTTGTTTGTTCAAGATTACTATGCACTCAGTAGTTACCCAATAAATATTAATTGATAATGATGGAGAAAGACTGTAAAAATGGATGGTCCTAGCATGAACTCACTGAAAATATAAACAGAAACACTTGCCTCTTCAAGAAAAGCAGAACATAAAAATTAAGGAAGTCTTGCTCACTAGGAGTCTCAGTATACTGTCAAAACATCTGTTTTGTCATCAAAAGCATTAGACATTTTTCATCATCATTGTCATGCATTAGCAACACTGGATGTTAATTTGCATATGGTATGGCACAAAAGGACACACACAGATTTCTGCTAGCCACATTTGTTATAATTTACAATGACAATATCGGCAAGAAGAAGTAAGTACACATGGCAAAACTCATGCGATTAAACTTTTTTTGAAAGGTAAGATCTCACTCTAGCCCAGGTTGGCCTGGAATTCACTCTGGAGTCTCAGAATGGCCTCAAATTCACAACAATCCTCCTACCTCTGCCTCCAGAGTGCTGGCCTAAAAGACAAGTGCCATCACACTCAGCAAACAATACTCTGAGATCTAGTAAAAGGTGGCATTAACACAAAGAATGTGTCAGTCAGTCTTAAATACAACCCACAGCAGTGGTTAACACTATTTATAAAATATATCTCTGCTATTTCCACATAGAATCTGAGATACTTTTCTGGAACACCTACACGTAAGCATAAAGAAAAGGTATACTTCAGGTGAAGAAAAGACTGAGAGGTTATAACACAATTAAAGTTCATCTCAAGAACCCAAGTGCATATAAAAGGAAAAGAGAGCTGGGCGTGGTAGCACACACCTTTAATCCCAGCACTTGGGAGGCAGAGGTAGGAGAATCACCACGAGTTCAAGGTCACCCTGAGACTACATAGTGAATTCCAGGTCAGCCTGGGTTACAGTGAGACCCTACCTTGGAAAAAAAAAAAAAGTAAAAGAGCAAGGGGAGCGTGCGCACACACAAAATACTATGAAGGGTAACTCCAGAGTAGGAAGAAGGAAGCAATATGCATAATATGCATATGGCCACCTAAGAAGACATCTTAGAAGATCATCATTTAAAACTTCTTAAATAATTTAAAAAGTGTCTATTATGTATTGTGGAATTGTGGGGATGACTGAAAAGAGACTGTAAAGGAAGGGAGGACAAAAGTGCACCACCAGCATTTAAAAGCCTTTAGTAACACATGCTTGATAAAGCAAAAAGCCTAAGACAACATGACATAAGGTTAATTACACAGAAATGAAATGCTGCATATTTTGGGACAATTTACACTTGCACATCATCTCACAAACTTCACCTTTCAGAGGAGTGCACAGACTCACAATTGGCATGCTACTGCTTGAAAGACGTCAGTAGGAACTGTCTAAGCTTTCCACTTTGGTCTTATCATTATTAAATACTGGAGCCCTGGAATATCACAAGGGGGTGTGTTAATTCACACAGCACTTCCCAGCGCTCGTGAGGCTCTGGAGGCCACCTCGACCCCTTCTATAAATCACTGAGACATCTGCCTGGAAAGGAGACTCAAGAATGAAGCATAAAATTGAAAGACACATTTCCAAAGTCTTTTGCAATTTCTCTCCTAGAAGTTTTGGAGAATTTTTTTTTTTCACTGGAAGAATATTAGAACTGTTAAGTGTCATCTGAAGTAATCAAACTATAAGCAATTAGGATACAGGCTGAATAAGGGGCTGAGAGCAGCAGGTGGCAGGGAGAAAACTAAGGAAAAAGACAAAAGAATGATCTTAGACCTGCACAACTCAGGCTGTGCCAAATGGTGTCCAAGCATCTTTGAAAGATAAATCCCATAATAGCCAATCACTGGTGTCCATCCATTTTCCCTTTATCAACATGCTGACATTAATGGCTTTCTCAACCTCTGCAGAGGACAGTGTGTGTTTACTCCATCCTTGCCCCCAAAAGTAAGAATACAACCCACAGGTACCGAGCACAGAGGTGTGCAGAAACAGCACCTCACAGAATGACAGGAAACGAGCGAAGACCTAAGTCAGGATTTCAGTAAGAACTTCAGCCATGGAGTAGTCCAGTGCTGAGCAGATAGCAATAAACAATGGAGCAAATTTTACACTCGTAAAAATATTTCCTAAATTGGTCCAGGGCCCTTAAATAAAACTTTCTTTTAAAGAAAAACATGTCAAAATTTTTTTTAAAAAAAGTAAATTCAAAGAAATTCCTAAATTGATTTGAAAACATCAAGGCTCATTTAAAATGTGGCCTCTCAAACACAATCTTTGCCCCAGAGGACCTGAAGGAGGTCATTTCTCTTTTACACTCCCCTAGAGCCCATGCAAATGGGGGGAAAATGAGTTACAATAAGTGTGACCATTTCTTTTTTTTTTAATTTTTTTTTGTTCATTTTTTATTTATTTATTTGAGAGCGACAGACACAGGGAGAAAGACAGATAGAGGGAGAGAGATAGAATGGGCACGCCAGGGCTTCCAGCCACTGCAAACGAACTCCAGACGCGTGCGCCCCCTTGTGCATCTGGCTAAAGTGGGTCCTGGGGAACCGAGCCTTGAACCGGGGTCCTTAGGCTTCACAGGCAAGCACTTAACCGCTAAGCCATCTCTCCAGCCCAAGTGTGGCCATTTCTATTTCCTCAACTCAACTGGAGGCCTCAAAAGACAAGGCATGGGGAAGCTCTGGTGCCAACATACTAGCTGGCACACAGTAGGAACATGGCAACATTCATTCATTCTTTCCTCAAGAAACATATAGTGAGCCCTTCTGGCACTGGTCTAGATGCTAAAGATACAGCAATGAGCAGAAGTCATTTGGTACCACCCTCTCCAAGCCTGCATCCTGGTGAGGGTGACAGAGAGCTGACAATGAAAAATGTTATAATGGGGAAAACAAGAGTAAATGCAACCAGTTCAGAAGTCAAGGACAGTGTTTGCGTAGCATAGTTAACAAGGGCTTTTGAAGATGAGTTCTGAAAACAACATGAGGGATGAGTCACGCAACATTACAGAACTAGAAGAAGCCCCTGGTTCTGTAAGTACAGCTTCCAGATGCAGGTGGTACCTGGCACATCCATGGAATAGCAAGAAGGCCCGTGTAGTTGGCATGGAGGTAACAACAGGAAGAACAACAGGAAATTCAGGTGGAAAAACTTAAGAAGGACTTCAGATTTCAGCCTAAGTGGAAGAAAGGAAACACTGCTGGTTTTCAAAAAGACACCTCGGGGACAAAATAGAGGGAAGAACGGAAGCGAAGGGCCTCTGCGTTCGCCCAAGCAGACCAGGGCAGGGACCAGAGCGCAGACGCGAAGAGGAGTGCAGGAGATGAAATGAGTCGATTCTAACGAAACATGCCTAACGCAGAGCTGACACCACCTAATGATGGGAAGAATGGGAGCAAAGGAGAAAGCAAAGATATGAAAAGAAGTACATATAATTCTTAAAATAAAAAACTGTCTTCAAGAAGATCTTTCTAAGAAGAAACAAATGAGCTTCATATTTTAAAAAGGTAAGACCTCCCACCCCCAGGTCAGAAGGGGAAAGACTGGGAAACCAGAGCCTAAAGACCCAGGTTAGCCCAGGCTTTGTGGCTTTGAATCATACCACTGTAACTTGATTCCCACCCAAGATGGATCCTGGCCACAATGGCCTCAGGAATCTCTGTCTCAGGTTATAACCTGTTAAAGTTCTTGTTACCCTATAAGGCACATCAAATGACCAGGTAGCAAGGATGCACCTGAAACACGGCTCCCTCCAGAGCTGACCATAATATGGACAAATGTGTTTTACGTTTTACATTCTCATTTCTTGAGCAATAAGTAATTTACAATTTCAGTAAATAAAAGAAGAAGTCATGTGCTGGGGAGATGGCACAGCAGTTAAAGGCACTTGTCTACAGAATTTCCCAGGACCCACATAGATACAGATGCACAAAGTGGCACATGTCTAGAGTTCGTCTGCAGAATCAAGCTGTGAGTTCGGGGCCAGCCTGGGACTAGAGAGTGTGTTCCAAATCAATCTGGGCTATAGTAAGACCCTACCTCAGAATCCCACCCCCTTCAAAAAAATTAAATAAATCCCAGCTTTAAAAAATAAAAATAAAGAATTCAATGTACTTAACAGATATATAACTTAAAATGTGCTGAGTGTGGTGGTGCACGCCTTTAATCCCAGCACTTGGGAGGCAGAGGTAGGAGAACCTCCATGAGTTCAAGGCCACCCTGAGAATACACAGTGAATTCCAGGTCAGCCTGGGCTAGAGCAAGACCCTACCTCAAAAAAAAAAAAAAATGCAATAATAAGAGCCATGACTTTCTATTAAAGAAAAGATTAGCCAAAGGAAAAATACACAGCTTTAACGATTTTTAACTCAGGGGAAATGGACAACAAGGTACCAAAGACCATGATTATTAAGGAAAAGGAAATGAGCGGTACCAGAAAGAAGCTTATATGAGAAAAACTTGTAAAAGTATCTTGGGATACTTCTTTAAATCTCAGAAAAATGAGAGGTTTAAAAGAACAGCAGGGGCTGGAGAGATGGCTTAGCGGTTAAGCGCTTGCCTGTGAAGCCTAAGGACCCCAGTTTGAGGCTCAGTTCCCCAGGACCCACATTAGCCAGATGCACAAGGGGACACACGCATATGGAGTTCGTTTGCAGTGGCTGGAAGCCCTGGCGTGCCTGTTCTCAATCCCTCCCTCTCTCCCTCTCTCTCTCTCTCTCTCTCTCTTTCTCTCTCTCTCTCTTTCTCTCTCTCTCTGTCACTCTCAAATAAATAAATAAATAAATAAATAAATAAATAAATAAATAAATAAATAGAACAGCAGACAAATGAAATTCAGTCTCATGTACAATTTTAACCTCTTCTTTGCTATGTATAAAAGTTACTCCCCAGAAAAAGAAAGGGGGAAAGTAACAAAAGAGGAAGAAAGGAAGCAAGAAACTAAGCAGGAAACAGAAAATCACCAATAATAGGACATGAAATAATGGTGTTAATGTTAAAAGTAGCAGGTGGCTTTACATTTATTATTTTTTCAACAATGGAAAGCAATAGTTTGAAATGTAAATTTTAAAATAATAAATAACTAATTATAGTTCTCTCAGTTGTAAGGTTTACGCTAAGAACACTTTGTAGAAACCTTGAGAACTGGGGTGTATGTTTTGTAAAGAATCAGTTTTTTTTAAAAAGTTTGACAACTTTGATAAACAATTCCTCACTATTAGTGGTTCAATACTGACGACTAGTGGCCACAACATGCAGAAACCACCCATGAAGCACTCATCCTACAACTTTTAACAACTAACTTTGAAATACTGAACATTAGTTATGTAGAAAACAATCTAAATTAAAAGATCTTGTCCTTAAAAATGTTCAGAAAAGGACAAAGGAAAAGAACTGTGTCCAAAGGCTCCAGAGACAGAGACACAGAGAGAGACTGTGTTTGTGTGTGTGTGTGTGTGTGTGTGTGTGTGTAATGGCATTGTGTGTGGCACACAGCTGTAATCCCAGTAGTTGGGAATGAGGATCAGGAGTTTGTGGTCAGCCTTAACTACAACATAAGCCTGTCTGAGAGACAGAAAGAGAGAGAGAGAAGAGGGAAGGAGCGAGAAGCGGGAGGGAGGGAGGGCATGCAAGCTAGAGTTTGCTAAGGGTCAGTAACTACTAGTTGAGGGAGAGACCCTATCTCAAGGAAGAAAATACAAGAACGAGCACTAAGAAGATACCCAAAATTCCTCCCTGGCCTCTGCACACAAGCACATGCAACTAAGTAATCTGTGCTTGTGCGTGCACACACAGACTACCCCACACACACGCACACACAATTTTATATGCAGCTAAGGGATCATTTACCTTTAAAAACAACCTCCATTTCCTGAGCAGCTAGTGATGAAGGAGCCATCTGCTACAGGATTAACACTCTATTACCTGCGCCAAGTGGACAGGAGTGACCAAGGCCCTGACAATGGAAAGCACGTTCTAGAGGGAAGACATGCAGCAGCAGAAGTAAACACACAAACGCTAATTGTGGTAAGTATGCTATGATAGTGAGCGGTGGGCAGAAGGTGGTTTCAGAAAGAGAGTGGGGACAGGAAAGTTCTCTCTGAGGGGAACAATAAAGCCTGAAAGCTGAGAAAAGGCAAATTAGCTGAGTTAGAAGAAAAGTTTTCGAATGAGAGAGAGGAAACCACTGTGGTCAGACCGTGATTTCTGAACTGTGGGGAGGGCTCAGTAGATGACGTGCTTGCTGCACAACTGCGTACCGACTTCGAATCCCCAGACTCCATGTAAAAGCCAGAAATTGGGCTGGGGGAATGACTCCGCGGTTGAGGCACCTGCCTGCAAAACCTAACAACCCTAGTTCAGGTCCCCAGCACCCACATATAGCCGGATGCACTAAGTGGTGCATGTTTCTGGAGTCCGTTTGCAGAAATTGGAGGCCCTGACACACCTATTCTATCTCTCTCTCAGCTTGCAAATAAAGAAATAAAAATTATTTTCAGGGGCTGAAGAGATGGCTTAGCGGTTAAGCGCTTGCCTGTGAAGCTTAAGGACCCCGGTTCGAGGCTCGGTTCCCCAGGTTCCACGTTAGCCAGATGCACAAGGGGGCGCACGCGTCTGGAGTTCGTTTGCAGAGGCTGGAAGCCCTGGCGCGCCCATTCTCTCTCTCTCCCTCTCTCTGTCTTTCTCTCTGTGTCTGTCGCTCTCAAATAAATAAATAAAATAAAAATTTTTAAAAAAAATTATTTTCAATAATAGGTAACAAACAGTATTTTTTTTAATTATTTATTTATTTATTTGAGAGCGACAGACACAGATAGATGCGTGCGCCCCCTTGTCCATCTGGCTAACGTGGGACCTGGGGAACCGAGCCTCGAACCGGGGTCCTTAGGCTTCACAGGCAAGCGCTTAACCGCTAAGCCATCTCTCCAGCCCACAAACAGTATTTTTTAAAAAATAAAAACAAAGACAGAAACTTACAGGTTTCTGCTCACCTATATATAGTAAGAGAAATTTCCCCAAAGCTTACACAGAGCAGTGAACAAGGAAAGAACCTTCCTGAAAGGAGTTAAGAGATGCGGACTCATCTCAAAGCGTCCTGTGACCTCCATGTGGCACACGCACCCCACACACAAGCATACACACACTAACAAACACTTTAATAAATAAAAAAAAAAAAACCCACAGTTTCTTAGAATGGTTTACAGTTAAATAAACAGGTTTACATTTTTTTAAATAACCATTTAAAATAGAAATATAATCTATAACTTCTATGTCAACAGAAAGTATTCAAATGAAAATACAACACATTTCAACCCAACAGGAAACAAAGCATGGGGGAAGGAGGGTAGCAGGAAGAAGGCAGCCTACCCTATCTGAGCCAAGAACCACAGCGGCACAGACTAAACCAAACACTGAAGGCTCAGGTTATCTGCTCAGGTTTCTTCATTCAAAGTGTTTATTATAAGAAAAACAAAAATTACAGAGGAACTAAAATAAAGATGAAGAATTACATCCCACAAAATAGTAAGCTTAAGAACGTAAATATTGAGAAGCACATTATGCAACTTTTTAAAAATAAGACTGTACCCCATTACATTGATATTCAAAAAACTACAGACAGTATTTAGAAAAAGTAAAACTAAAATCACAGGGAAGTTGACAACCCTTATTATAGGCTATGATATTAATACAGAAGACCAAAACAAAATTCATAGAGGAGACCTACAAAATTTACAGGAGTGTATATTTGTTTTTCTTTCAAATTAACATATAACATTCTATATTCAAACAAAGCCAGATAAGCAACGTAACTGTTTTATTCTGTAATACCTTCAAAAACAAAACTACCATACAGCTGGGTCAAAAATGGAAGTGTCAACAAAATTCAAGAGCTCAATTAAAAATAAATGAGGGGGCTGGAGAGATGGCTTAGTAGTTAAGGTACTTGTCTACAAAGCCTAAAGACCCAGGCTCGAGTCCCCAGTACCCACGTAAGGCAGATGCACAAGGTGGTGCACACATGCATCTGGAATATGTTTGCAGTGGCTAGAGGGCCAGACACACTCATTCTCTTCTCTTTCTCTCTCTCTCTCAAATAAATAAATGAATAAAATAGTTTAAAAATTGAAAAAGAGTAAAGCCAGGTGTAGCGGCACATGACTTGAACCCCAGCACTCAGGAAGCAGCAACAGGAGGATCACTAAGAGTTCAAGGCCACCCTGAGACCACATAGTGAATTCCAGGGCAGTTGAACTAGAGGAAAGCCCTTCCTTGAAAAACCAAAATTAATAAAGTTTCTAAAAGGAAATGCTGAAATAAGCAAATACTGAAAATTCCAAAACTTACTTCCACTCATGCACTAAGCCTTGAGTTAAAGAGGAAATCATAAGGGACAGTGCATGTGAGGGACTTAGGGAGACACTACTGTACGAGAACAGAGTAACAGGACATATGCTTATTTGGTGGTAAATTTAAAACATTAACTTTTAGAAAATAAAAAAATTGATATAAAAGTCCAAAAACTAAAAAAGAATGATTTTTATTTAAAACTAGAAGTAGGTGTCCCCTTGGCGCAGCAGGCAGTGCAGTAGTCTCACACAAAACTAGAAGGAAAATAATGAAGTTAGCAAATGTTGAAGTAATAAGCAAAGTTGGTCGAAAAGAAAACCAGTAAATAACTGTTTCTAGCAGAGTAAAACAATGGAAAAGGGGTATCTAAATTACATTAAAGGACAGTTATTGCTCTACATTTAAAACAGACAAGAGTTAATTGTGAAATCATGAGTTACCAAATTGATAGTAAAAAGGCAATATAAACCAATAAGCATTTTTTTTTAAATTGAAGACCTCGAGTATTAAAAACAGGGCAGGTACAAACTGTTTTACTGGGGAGTTTTAACAAACATTGAAACAAAGGGATCTCTCTCTTAAACTGAACCAAGGAACAGAAAGAAAAGCAACTTATCTGTGGTGGTTTGATTCAGGTGTCCCCCATAAACTTAGGTGTTCTGACAGCTAGGTTCCCAGCTGATGGAGATTTGGGAATTAACACCTCATGGAGGTAGGCTTATGGGTATTATAGCCAGTTTCCTCTTGCCAACATTTGGCACGCCTTCTTGTTGCTATTGTCTGCCCTTTGCTCATACCATCGTTTTGTCCTGCCGTCATGGAGCTTCCCCTCGAGCCTGTAAGCCAAAATAAACCTTTTTTTCCCACAAGCTACTCTTGGTTGGGTGATTTCTGCCAGCAATGTGAACCTGACTACAACATTATCCAACTTACTTTATAAGATTAATATAGGGAAAGGAGAGATTGTTCAGTGGTTAAAGGCACTTATTTGGAAAGCCTGATGGCCTGGGTTCAATTCCCCAGTACCTACATAAAGCCCAATACACAAAGTGGTACATGTGTATAGAGTTCATTTGCAGTGGCAGGAGGCCCTGGCATGCCCATTCTCTTTCTCTATTTGCCTCTTTCTCTCATATAAATACATTAAATATTTTTTTAAAGATTATTACAACCTTGCTTAAAAGGCTGGGCAAGGGAGATGGCTCAGTGCTGAACTGAAGCCTACAGACTTGAATTCCATTCTCCCCAGAGCCAAAACAAAGTGCAAAGTGGTACAGGCACATGATTGCCATGTGCCTGGAGGAAACGGAAGCTCACGGGCAGGCTAGTCGGAAACATACAGGGGCAAAACAGCAGCAAGAGAGCCCCTGTCCCAAAGAGAATGGAGGGAGAGGACAGACGCCTTGAGGTTGTCCTCCAGCCTCCAAACATGCACCCAGACACACACACACATGTACACACACTCACACATAGTGCAACACACAAATTGGGTTCTTTTTTTTTTTAAAGCAAGCCCAACAGACTGGATGTTTTTAGTGAAAGGAGGGGGGAGAAAATTGGTGCAACAGGGCCTCTAGCCACTGCAGTTGAACTCCATATGTGTGTGCCACTTTGTGCACTAGCACGACCTTACATATACTTCACCTTGCACATCTGGCTTACGTGGGCTCTGGGGAGCAAAACATGAGTCCTTAGGCTTCGCAGGCAAATGCCTTAACCATTATGCCATCTCTCTAACCCCAAATCAGCTTTTAAAATATCAAAAAAAAGCAATACAAAGAAAATTGTAAATTGATTGCATGTTTGGTAATAATAATAAATAAATAATAAATGTCAATATAAAAATATTAAAGACAGCTGGGCATGGTGAAACACACCTTTAATCCTGGTACTTGGGAGGCAGAGGTAGAAGGATTGCTGTGAGTTTGAGGATACCCTGAGACTACAGAGTGAATTCCAGGTCAGCCTGAGCTACAATGAAACCCAACCTCAAAAAAATAAATAAATAAATAAAGACAATTATTAGCAAGTTAATACAGCAAGGTATAAAAGAATGTATCACATCCAAATAAAGCTCTCAGCAATGCACTGAGAGCTCAACAGCTACTGATAAGAGTCAATATTTACATCAAGCACATTTAAATACCAGAACAGAAATAGAGCAACAAGATTTCTAGATAGCTTTCACAAACCATGATTTTTAAAAAAAGTAAATAAGCAACAAAGAAAACAGTTCTCTGGTCAGAGGACCAGGAAGGAATGTTAATGTAATAAAGGTTTACTGGCCAGACAGGGTAGCTCATGTCTTTAATCCCAGTACTTGGGAGGCTGAGGTAGGAGGATAGCTGTGAGTTTGAGGCTACCCTAAGACTACAGAGTGAATTTCAGGTCAGTCTAGGCTACAGTGAGACCCTATCTTGAAAAATAAATCAATCAATCAAAAATAAAATAAAATGAAATAAAATAAAATAGAGGGTTATATCCAAAAGCAGACAGATACCACACAACCAGGTTAGTACTTCAAAAAGGCACAGATATGGGAATGAGGCCACTGGTCTTGCTTCTGCTTAACACTGCACTTCAGATTCTAACCATGCAAAAAGATCAAGTTTAAAAAAAAAAAAAAAAAGTAAAAGGGTTTTAAAAACAACAGTCTACAAGTTGGGTAAAACAGGTTCAGCGGCAGGCAGACGAGGAGGGCCAAAGGGAGGTAATGGGAGAAGATCGTGGTCAAAATGATAGGAGGCAGAAATTGGCTGGGTGATCACGGTAACAGAGCCCCAAAGTGATGTTTTCCCCCTTGACTTAAAACAGGAAATGTCACTAAGCCAACAAAGAAAACCTAGATATTTTCCTTATCTCTTTCTTCCCTCTAGGAAAGCTTACTAAATTAAGCTTTTACCTTCTGATGATAGCAACTCTGATCCCTACCTAAAATTTCTGGAAATACACAAACCCAGTCTTTCTCCCCTAGAAACTGTGAAAGTTCATTTGGTCTTTGACACTTAGCAATCTGTGCCACTCCCTATGAAAATCAACACCCCGAGCCTCAAGGTAGACTCCTCCAACCCTCTCTTCCTCCCTGGGCAAGACTTCCACCATGCTTCCTTTCCTTCTCTCACATTTTGCGCTTACGTGCCCCACCTTTTCTCTTCCCCCTCCATAAGCTTTAAATTATAATTTTTAAAAAGTATCTTTCTGAATCTTAAACTCTGGTCTGTGAATTTAATTCTGTGAATTCAGAGGACAAGGATCCAAGAACAGTGAAATTATCAGTACACTGGTGTACAAGGAACACAAAAATTCCTGTATCAAAATACATTATATGTATGCATAAATATTGTCAATTTAAGAAGCCAATCCAATTTGTCTATAAAATTATTACATATAAGAGTCACATAAAAAAAGTTATGTTATGCTGCTATAGGCAATAAATAACCAGTATGATGCAATGAAAGAAAACATCACATTCCCAATGGCAAAGAAAACCATCTGCCACCAAGGAATAACTAATAAGTGTCTCGTATAATTTGTAAGTGCATAGGACCTTTACATTGACAGCTTTTACCAAACATTTTTGAAAAGCATCATCAAAGACCTCTTCAAAGTAATCCATATATTTAGTGCAATTACAATCAAAATGCCAGCAGGATTTTTCATGGAACATGACAGAAGATTTTTATTTTCATTTCCAAAACGATAATAAAAGCTATGATAATTAAGACAGAGTATCAGAACAGGACCAGACAAACAGATCAATATTGAGGCATACAGACACCAAGGCATGATGTGAAACTAGATACAAAATGGGAGCTGCACTCAAGAGTTGAAAACACATGATGCTTAGGTAACTAATTAGTCATACAAATATAACTCAAAATTCTCTCCTTTCTCCACTTAAAATACTGGGTTTTTTGGAGAAAACTCAACCTAGCATTCTAAAATGACCTGAAGTCATAAGAGATCTAGACAGGCACAAATGCGCATGTGAAAAGCTGCTCAAATTCATTACTAAAGCTGTCCTGTTGTAATACTCAGTGCTTTCAGCCCTTAGTAAGGTGAGGGTCCAGCACTCCAGAACTCTGTGCCGATTATAGCCAGCGGACCTCTCATGCCTAACAAGAGACTCAGTTCTACATCTCAAATCCCAAGGGCCAAGAAAATACTGTGGGGCGATGGAGGTGGCTCAGTATTTGCAGCAACATGCTTACAAAGCATGAAAGCCTGGATTCCATTCCCCAGTACCCACATAAAACCAGATGCACAACGTGGTGCATGCGTCTAGAATTCGTTTGCATTCGTGGTGCACTCATTATCAGCTTGCACTCTATCTCTCAAAAAGATCAAAAGAAAACTGGCTGCATCCTCTGAGTTTTCCTGGTACAGTCTATAGGTTTTGTACTTTTAAACTCTTCTTTATCTGAAAATGTTACTGGACTTTCTCAAAGCTGAGGGGGCTACTGGGCTGCTGGAAGTAAGGATGCTTTGATGAACATTTATATAAAAGGCATCTAATACTCTCTTCAGGGAAGGGAAGCTTATCCGTGAGATAACCACATGCAAATATTTGGGGGACTTACTACAAAAAAAGGGGGATGGAAATGAATGAAGAAGTTTTATAATTCAAGCTTGGGAAGGTAAGTAAAGGTGTGTTGACCTCTCGCTGCCTGAGCAAGGCCTCCCCGCCTCGCAGGAAAGGTGAGGCAAGGGGCTCGGGAGCTCGCCACTGCTCAACCACAGAGGCTAAGGGAGGCGCGAAAGTCAAGCCATGAAGCAGACACTGAAAAGCACCCTGGGCTATCAGTGTGCCATCAGGGAGGGACAGAACCCTTCATCAAGCAGCCTTAAGGAGAGGACCTCTGGCTGAATGGAATTACAGCTGCCTCCCAGGAACATGCTGGCGGTACCCAGAGTTCCTTGCCCTCTCCCTTCCAGTGCCAGGGGCACTCATTGAGAGAGCACTTGTGGACCTGGCCTCCACGAACCAAAGATCTTCCTGGAACTCAATCTGTAGTCCCAGGATGGCCTCAGACTCATGGCAATCTCCCCACCTCTGCCTCCCAAGTACTAGGATTAAAGGCATGTGCCACCATGCCTGGCCAAAGATGCTTCTTAAATCCTGGCTGCCTTGGCCAAGAGGAGGTGGCAGCACCAAGGATTCCCTGCAGGCTTGGGAGACAGGAGGGGTGTAAACATCTTTCCAGATGGTTTAATTTCACCAAGGACTACACAACACACTGGACAGGAAAAGGTTTTCCCATAATGAGCATAGCAGAGAGGAGCAACATGAGCCTGCACTCAACAGTTAATCTGGCTTCAGTTTGTGGACATGTCAGCACAGGCCTGAGAGAAAAGACATATCTTCTATCAATGGCACAGCCACAGCACTGCCCTGTACAGATTGTATGAATAAAGCCCTTGCAAAGTGTTTTGTTTTGTTTTTTAAGCTAGGGATGGAGAGATGGCTCAGTGGTTGAGGTGCTTGCCTGCAAAGACCAGGGACCTAGGTTGGATTCCCTAGTACTAGCATAAAGCCAGATGCATCAAGGGCTACATGTGTATCGAGTTCATTTTCAGTGGCTATAGGCCCTGGCGCAACAATTCTCTCTCCCCCTCTCTTCCTCTACCTGCCTCTCTCCCTTTCTCTCTCATTAATAATTTTTTTAAAGTTCTCTTTGGGGATAGAAAGATGGCTTAGCGATTAAGGCTCTTGCCAGCAAAGCAAAAGGACCCAGTTCAATTCCCCAGGAACTACATAAGCCAGATGCACAAGTTGTTACATGCATGTGGAGTTTATTTGCAAATGGCTGCAGGCCCTGGCATACCCATTCTCTCGATCTCTCGATCTCTCTTTCTCTCTCTCTCTCTCTCTTTCTCTCCCTCTCTCTTTCTCTCTCTCTCACTCCCTCCCTCCCTCAAATAAATAAAAACATATTTTTTAAAAAAAGTTCTCTTGGGCTGGAGGGATGGCTTAGCAGTTAAGGTGTTTGCTTGTAAAGCCAAATGACCCAGGTTCAATTCCCCAGGACCCACGTTAGCCAGATGCACAAGGGGGCGCACATGTCTGGAGTTCGTTTGTAGTGGCTGAAGGCCCTGGCACGCCCATTCTCTCTCTCTCCCTCTTTCTCTGTCAAATAGATAAATAAATAAAAATAAAATATTTTTAAAAGTTCTCTTTAGTAAGTCCAAAACCAAATAGATTAACTAGCAATATACAAAGTTTTCCTTATGTCAAATGTCCGTATTACACAGCATCTCAGGGAACACAATTATATCTCTGGGTAGAAATGAATACCTACTCTATTAGGTCTTCAAAATTGATAGTAATGACAAAGAATGCTGAAAAACACATCATTTATTTTAATTTTTGTTAATGTATTTCATTTCATTGTGGAAATTCACAGCAGTGGTTTTCCTCTGAAACAGGCTAAACCCCACTCCAGAGGGCAGCAAGCATGTACTTAGTCCTGCACAGTCACCACCTTTGAGGTGCCCTGTCCTGGCCTGCTCTGTAGTAGTGCCCATGAGTCCTCTTTACATGTTCAAGCACCTGGGCTGCCCCAGGTAAATGCAAACATGAAACAGTCTTCACTGGCATGAAGGGGAAACAAGTGACAAAATATGCTATGAAATGCCCTGAAAAACACACACACATGCACATCCAGCATCTATCTTGTTTTTCATATGAAGTGATTCAACCAAAGATAAAGAAATAACATCAGTTAGTGTGAACTAGTTGAGGAACACTCACACAACCCTAACCCAGAAAAGGAGACTGACATTCACTGACTCAAGTTCTAGCGGTGAGCTCTCTGGGCCTGAGGACTTCACCTGACCACTGAAGAGAGGTGGTAAAGGCCTAAGCTCCATTGCATCAAGAAGTCTTCAACTCCTGGAATTTTTTAATGAGTTGCCCTAATTTCTAAACATCATTTCTAAGTCATAATTTTCAACTGTGACATACACCTTTTAAGAATACAAAAGAGGGCTGGAGAGATGGCTTAGCGGTTAAGCGCTTGCCTGTAAAGCCTAAGGACCCTGGTTCGAGGCTTGATTCCCCAGGTCCCACGTTAGCCCGATGCACAAGGGGGCGCACACGTCTGGAGTTCGTTTGCAGTGGCAGGAGGCCCTGGCGCACCCATTCTCCCTCTCTCTATCTGCCTCTTTCTCTTGTCTGTTGCTCTCAAATAAATAAAAAGAAAATAAAAATTTTAAAAAAATACAGAAGAGCCAGGTGTGGTGATACACACCTTTAATCCCAGCACCCTGAAGGCCGAGGAGGATCACTGTCAGTTGGAAGCCAGGCTGGGATTACAGAGGAGTTCCAGGTCCACCTGGGGTAGAGTGAGACCCTAACTTGGGGTGGGGGCGATTAACAAGGCAAAAGAACATAATAGCTAACAAGTCCAGTGCAGGCCACTTGGTCACCTACAGGATGCAACTTCGAGCCAATGGAATACACACAATACACCATGGCTATTACCATAGGAATTTCCACAAGTATATATATTTTTAATATGAACAAGAAAGAAAAGCTTTCTCTCTTTAAACATGACCTTTCAAAAACAATCTAAGCCATTTAGCTTGGAAGTACAAAAATGCCTAATCTTTTGCAGTTTGCTTGGCACTGTTTACAACCCATAACCACCTTTTTAAAAGGTGTAGGTCACTGCTTATATTAAAGCGACAAAAGATGAAATTAAAGGCATCTTATCAACAGTGATCCTCCACTGTATTGGGGAGAGGAATTTCCAAATCTCAGCTCCAGCTTTTAGTCTCACTTACTGTCAAAAGGCAAACGCTCAGCTTCGGCTTCTCAAGAGCCTAGGTGGAGTGTGACCCCTCCCTTTGTAACTTAGTACATTCTGCAGAGGGGAAAGTAAGAATGGAAAATTCCTCTAATTTTCTCTTGCAGAAAAGAACAATCGTCACTTCAGTTCTATTCTTATGCTCAGCAGATACAAGGGACTTTCAGATCAAATGTATAAAAATCAAGATTTAAAGAAAAAAAAAGCTACCCACATAACCATATCTAATTATTAAATAGCATCCTCGATCTCTGGGTTAAGATGGCGGCGTAGGTACCACGCCAAAGCAGCCTAGGGGGGAAAAAGACCAAAAAAACTCAGCAAAATACACTCTTTTACTAAAAAGTGAGGTGTATAGGAAATTGAGGTGGCAGCGGAGAAGTAGAAGAGTTCCAGAGCATCCAGAGCCTGCACAGGCGGGAAAAGCGGCTCCGGCAGCTCGGCCAACCGCCGCAGCCGCAGCGCAGCAGAAAGCCGCCAGACTCGGCTGGAGCTGCAGGAAAAGCCAGGTGCGGGATTTCCCCTCACACCGCGCTCTCCGCAACTCGGGAAACATGAGGGGAGAGCGGCAGCGAGCAGCGGAGGAGCAGACCGCGAGGTAGAAGAACACGTGGAACAGTGAGACAACCAGAGCAGCTGCGGCTCCCTCCCCTCCCCCACCGCCTGAGCCCAGCTCCAGCAAACAGAGCAGCGGCCCGGGACCCGGCCACGCCAACTTGGGCTGACAACGGGACCCAAGCAGGAGCAGAGTTCGGGAGCAACATCAGCGGCTCCAGCACCGGTACCAGCGGCCCCAGCAGCAGCGGACCCAGGAGCAGCAGCGGCGGCAGATCCCGCAGCAGCAGCTTCGGGGGGAGCAGCGGCGGTGGTCACGGCAGCGGCAGCTTCAGCGGCGGTGGTGGCTCCGGTGGTGGCAGCTACGGCAGCAGCAGAGGCAGCAGCAGCGGCTCAGTTTGTCCCGTAGGAAAAGCAAGTGCCCAGCTCCAGAAATCAGAACAGCAGCCCGACGACCCAGGCAGCAACTTGACTGAGACCAAAATCACCCAAGGTAACTGGGATTGCACCAGGGAAGGGTCTCACTTGTTCACAAGCTGACTTGGATCCCTCAACAGACCAGAAATCTAAACCTCTTTGTTGATAGAGGATCTGGTCATTATAATAACTACTCTTGCATACATACTCGGGGCTGTTTTTGATTGAATGTGTACAGTGTTTAGTTAAATTTTAGAATCTACCTGTATTTTATTCCACTCAGCCTGCTTGAATACTCCTATAGCAGGGAAACTCAACCCCTAAGAACATCTTTGTAGATACTCTGAGAGTCTTAAGAGCCACACCTAATACCTTAAGGTCCTACCCTGAAAATATATTACATCAAATCAATTGATACAGCTAAGAATACACAGCTAGCTAGAAAATCCAAGCATTAACTTAATCCAAGATGCAAAAATATATACGTTATAACACAAGAAACACTAAAAAGCAAGACGATATAAATCTACCTAAAAGTATTAATGCATCAGAAATGTCCTCCAGTGAGAAAGAGTTAGAGGAAATGCCTGAGAAAGAGTTCAAAAGAATAATTATAAATATGTTCAAAGAGATCAAAGAACACATGAAAACAATCAAAGAAGAAATCAAAGTGGAAATCAAAGAGGAAATCAAAGGAATCAAAGAAGAGGCAGGACACCAATTTAATGAAATAAAGAAGGCAATACAAGACATAAATAGGGAAATAGAAATAATAAAGAAAAACCAGTCAGAATTACTAGCAATGAAGAACACAGTTAATGAAATAAAAAACTCTGTAGAAAATCTCACCAGTAGGATGGATGAGGGAGAGGACAGAATATCTAAGCTAGAAGACCAGGTGGCAGACCTAATGCAGTCCAACAAAGAGAAAGACAAACTTATAGAAAAGTATGAGTGGGAATTTCAAGATATTCAGGACACTATGAAAAGATCCAATATAAGAATTCAGGGCATAGTAGAAGGAGAAGAACTCCAGAGGCATAGTAGGCATCTTCAACAAAATCATAGAGGAAAATTTCCCCCAAATTGGGAAAGAGGTGCCAATACAGATACAGGAAGCCTTTAGAACCCCAGCCAGACAAAACCCACAAAGAACCTCTCCTCGCCATATTATAATCAAACTTCCAAACACACACACCAAAGAAAAAATATTGAAAGCAGTTAGAGAGAAAAATCAAGTTACCTACAAAAGCAAGCCCATCAGGATTACAGCAGATTATTCAACACAAACTTTTAAAGCCAGAAGGGCTTGGAGTGATATATTCCAAGTTCTGAAAGATAACAACTGTCAACCAAGGTTACTTTATCCTGCAAAGTTATCCATTCAAATAGATGGAGAAATAAAGACATTCCATGACAAAAGCAGGTTAAAGGAGTATTTGAAGACAAAACCAGCTCTACAGAAAATACTTGATAGAATCCTCCATGCTGAACAAAAGGAAAAGCACACATATAAGGAACCTAGAAAAAACAAGCTATACTCAAATACCAGTTAACAGAAGAGAACACAGGTAGAACCAGTAACACACACACACACACACACACACACAAAAATGGCAAACATAAATACACACCTTTCAATAATATCTCTTAATATCAATGGTCTCAATGCCCCAACGAAAAGACATAGATTTGCAGACTGGGTTAAAAAGCAGGATCCTACAATTTGTTGTCTCCAAGAAACTCACCTTTCAACAAAGGATAGACATTATCTTAAGGTGAAAGGTTGGAAGACGGTGTTTCAAGCAAATGGGCCTAGAAAACAAGCAGGGGTTGCTATCCTAATATCAGACAGGGTAGACTTTAGTCCGACGTTAGTCAAGAAAGATAAGGAAGGTCACTTTATATTGATTAAGGGCACGCTCCAACAGGAGGACATTACAATCCTAAATATATATGCACCTAACATGGGGGCTCCCAAATTCGTCAAACAAACACTATTAGAACTAAGGTCACAGATAACACCAAACACAGTGGTGGTGGGTGACTTTAACACCCCACTCTCATCAATTGACAGGTCATCCAGGGAAAGAATAAACAGAGAGGCATCTGGACTAAATGAGGTCATAGAAGGAATGGACCTAACAGATATATACAGGACATTTCATCCAAAGGCTGCAGAATATACATTCTTTTCAGCAGCACATGGAACATTCTCTAAAATACACCATATATTAGGACACAAAGCAAATCTTAACAAATTCAGGAAAATTGAAATAATTCCTTGCATTCCATCTGACCACAATGGAATTAAACTACAAATCAGTAGCAAGGAAGGCTATAGAGCATACACAAAATCATGGAAACTAAACAATACACTACTAAATGATGAGTGGGTCAATGAAGAAATCAAAAAGGAAATCAAAAAATTTATAGAGTCAAATGATAATGAGAACACAACATACCAAAATCTCTGGGACACAATGAAGGCAGTTCTAAGAGGTAAATTTATAGCCTTAAGTGCCTATATTAAGAAATTAGAAAGGTCGCAAGTAAACGACCTAATGCTTCGCCTTAAAGCCTTGGAAAAAGAAGAACAAAGCAAACCAAAAATTAGTAGACGGGAAGAAATAATAAAGATTAGGGCAGAAATTAATGAAATAGAAACAAAAAGAACAATCCAAAGAATTAATGAAACAAAGAGTTGGTTCTTTGAAAGGATAAACAAGATTGATAAACCCTTAGCAAATCTGACCAAAAGAAAGAGAGAAGAGACACAAATTAATAAAATCAGAGATGAACAAGGTAACATCACAACAGATTCCAGAGAAATTCAAAAAATCATAGGGACATACTATAAAAGCATATACTCCACAAAGTATGAAAATCTGAAAGAAATGGATGATTTCCTTGATCTATATGACCTACCTAAATTAAATCAAAATGAGATTAATCACTTAAATAGACCTATAACAAACATGGAGATCCGAACAGTTATCAATAATCTCCCAACTAAAAAAAGCCCAGGCCCGGATGGATTCACTGCTGAATTTTACCAGACTTTTAAGGAAGAGCTAACACCATTGCTTCTTAAGCTTTTCCAGGAAATAGAAAAAGAAGGAATTCGACCAAACTCCTTCTATGAAGCCAGCATCACCCTGATACCAAAACCAGGCAAAGATAGAACAAAAAAAGAAAATTACAGACCAATCTCCCTCATGAACATAGATGCAAAAATTCTCAACAAAATATTGGCAAACAGAATACAAGAGTATATCAAAAATATCATTCACCCTGACCAAGTAGGCTTTATCCCAGAGATGCAGGGATGGTTCAACATACGCAAATCTATAAATGTAATACATTACATAAACCGGTTGAAGGACAAAAATCACATGATCATCTCATTAGATGCAGAGAAAGCATTTGACAAAATCCAACATCCCTTCATGATAAAAGTCCTACAGAGACTGGGAATAGAAGGAACATATCTCAATATAATAAAGGCTATTTATGACAAGCCTACAGCCAACATATTACTAAATGGGGAAAAACTGGAAGCTTTTCCACTAAAATCAGGAACAAGACAAGGGTGTCCACTGTCCCCACTTCTATTTAATATAGTTTTAGAAGTCTTAGCCATAGCAATAAGGCAAGAGACACACATACAAGGGATACAAATTGGAAAGGAAGAAATCAAGTTATCATTATTTGCAGATGACATGATTCTATACATAAAGGACCCTAAAGACTCTACTAGCAAGCTGTTAGAGCTGATCAAAACCTACAGCAATGTAGCAGGATACAAAATAAATACACAGAAATCAGTAGCCTTCATATATGCTAACAACAAACACACAGAGGATGAAATCAGAGAATCACTCCCATTCACAATTGCATCAAAAAAAATAAAATACCTTGGAATAAACCTAACCAAGGAAGTAAAGAATCTATACAATGAGAACTTTAAAACACTCAAGCGAGAAATTGCAGAAGACACTAGAAAGTGGATAAACATCCCTTGTTCCTGGATTGGAAGAATCAATATCGTGAAAATGGCAATCTTACCTAAAGCAATCTACACATTTAATGCAATCCCTATCAAAATTCCAAAGGCTTTCTTCATGGAAATAGAAAAAACAATCCAAAAATTCATTTGGAATCACAAAAAACCTCGAATATCTAAAATAATACTGAGCAACAAAAAAGAGGCTGGTGGTATCACCATACCTGATTTTAACCTATACTACAGAGCCATAGTAAGAAAAACAGCATGGTACTGGCACAAAAACAGACATGTAGATCAGTGGAACAGAATAGAGGACCCAGATGTAAGCCCAAGTAGCTATAGCCACCTGATATTCGATAACAATGCCAAAAATACTCATTGGAGAAGAGACAGCCTCTTCAGCAAATGGTGTTTTGAAAACTGGATAAATATCTGCAGAAGGATGAAAATAGATTCTTCTCTCTCGCCATGCACAAGAATTAAGTCCAAATGGATTAAAGACCTTAACATCAGACCGGAAACTTTGAAACTGCTAGAGGAAAAAGTAGGGGAAACCCTTCAACATATTGGTCTTGGCAAAGACTTTCTCAATACAACCCCAATTGCTCAGGCAATAAAACCACAGATTAACAACTGGGACCTAATGAAATTACAAAGATTTTGCACCGCAAAGGACACAGTGAAAAAAGCAAAGAGGCAACCTACAGAATGGGAAAAAATCTTCGCCAGCTATATATCTGATAGAGGATTAATATCTAGGATATACAAAGAACTCAAAAAGTTAAATAATAAGGAATCAAACAAGCCAATCAAAAAATGGGCTATGGAGCTAAATAGAGTTCTCAAAGGAAGAAATACGAATGGCATATAAGCATCTAAAACAATGTTCTACGTCACTAGTCATCAGGGAAATGCAGATTAAAACTACATTGAGATTCCATCTCACTCCTGTCAGATTGGCCACCATCATGAAAACAAATGATCATAAGTGTTGGCGGGGATGTGGAAAAAAAGGAACCCTTCTGCACTGCTGGTGGGAATGCAATCTGGTCCAGCCATTGTGGAAAACAGTGTGGAGGTTCCTAAAACAGCTAGAGATTGATCTACCATATGACCCAGCTATAGCGCTCCTAGGCATATATCCAAAGGACTCATCTCATTTCCTTAGAAGTACGTGCTCAACCATGTTTATTGCTGCTCAATTTATAATAGCTGGGAAATGGAACCAGCCTAGATGTCCCTCAACAGATGAGTGGATAATGAAGATGTGGTACATTTATACAATGGAGTTCTACTCAGCGGTAAAGAAAAATGAAGTTATGAAATTTGCAGAAAAATGGATGGACCTGGAAAGTATTATACTAAGTCAGGTAACCCAGGCCCAGAAAGCCAAGCGCCACATGTTCTCTCTCATATGTGGATCCTAGCTACAGATGACTGGGCTTCTGCGTGAGAATGAAAATACTTAGTAGCAGAGGCCAGTAAGTTGAAAAGGAGACATAAAGGGTGGAGAAAGGAAGGGAGGGGGATACTTAATAGGTTGATATTGTATATATGTAATTACAATGATTGTAATGGGGAGGTAATATGATGGAGAATGGAATTTCAAACAGGAAAGTGTGGGGGTGGGGAGGGAGGGAATTACCATGGGATATATTTTATAATCATGGAAAATGTTAATAAAAATTAAAAAAAAAAATAGCATCCTCTTCCAAGTATTGCCAAAGGGCAAGGGTATGCTTCCATTTGTGAAATGCAAAAAAATGGAATTCTAGTAATCAAAAGCAAGTATTTCTTTGAGCTTACATTACCACTTCAGGATTATACCTTTTTTTTGTTGTTGTTGTTTTTACCTAATTTAGATTTGGCAGTGTCTCATGTTGAAAACAAAGACTCATGGGCTAGAGAAATGGCTTAGTGGTTAAGGCACTTGCCTGCAAAGGCAAAGGAGGTAGGTCTGATTCCCCAGGGCCCAAGTAAGCCAGATGCACAAGATGATCCATGTGTCTGGGTTCAATTGCAGTAGCTGAAGGTCCTGGTACACCCATTTTCTATCTGCCTGCCCCCCCCCTCATTTTTTCCCCTCTCTCTCTGTCTCTCTCCCTCTCAAATAAATATATAAGTAAAAAATATTTTTTAAGAATAAAATAAACGCTGTCAATTGATAAAGGTCAATGGTCTACAAGTATGCATAAATGCCTTTTTAGAACTCTTGGGTAAAACCATTTCATAAGAGAGAAAAATTGTGATTTGCTTTTATTCTTTTAGTTTACTTACTTCTCTAATGTTTATACATTAAGTATAGATCTTGATGGGCTGGGCATGGTGGGTCATGCCTTTAATCCCAGCACTCAGGAGGCAGAGGCAGGATTGCTTGAGTTCAAGGACAGCCTGAGACTACATAGTGAATTCCAGGTCAGCCTGCACTAGAGACCCTACTTTAAAAAATAATAATAATAATAAACACTTGAAGGGAATTTCAACAAATTAATTTCCTAAGATGATAGAAATTAAATATAACCAATGTAATAAGATAACTTTCACTAACTTAGATAACAGGAAGACACAAGGATTGACAGATAACAGCTAAGGAGAAAGGTCTTCCTGATGAGAAGATCTCAGACATACAGAAGAAATGAGCAATGGACTTTCAATGACCATGTGGCATCCGTTCGGATAAAAATCACCAGCACCCAAATTACTGGGTCAGAGTAGGATGTTGCTGTCGAGTCTCAAGAAGCCTCTCAAAGAACAAGCAATTAAGGACTAAGAGTAGCTTCCACTGGATAGACCTGGAAGACACCACAGCCACATGCTCAGTTTCACCAGGAACATGACCAACAAATGATGTGACCTCTGATGTGACACTCTGGAAAGGATACAACCCCTGCTGCCTGGGTTTCCTACCAAAAAGACCAGAAACCCAAAATCAAATATCCTATAAAATAAGCTGTCAGGATCCTGCAAAGTCATCACGAATTAAACTAAAAAATCCGATGCACTGTAAATGAGACTAAACAGGCATTAAAAAAAAAAAAATGGCATAAAGAGATAGCTCAATGGTTAATGGCACTCATTAGCAAAGCCTCTGGTCTGTTTCGAGTCCCTAGTACCCACATAAAGCCAGTGGCACATGTGACTAGATAGAGTTCATTTGCAGGGACAAGAGGCCCTGGTGTGCCTTCCATCTCTTTCTCTCTCTCTCTCTCTCCTTGCAAATAAATAAAAAATTTAAAAAGAAAACAACGTATTATATATGTGTAAGTAGAAGAATAAATTAATGGGGGTGAAAAGGCCCAAAGTGAGGTCAGGGGACGAGATTGAGTAAAGGAAAGGTGGAGGGAAGGCTAATCAAAATCTAAGAGGACATAAATAAATCAAATGGAATCCTTCGGTTTTGGACAATGGAACACTCAAGAGCCATAGATCGTTGCTAGAAAAATTTCAGTGCCAGGGATAGGATACCTTCCAGTGAGTTGTTGGCCAGGGAGGTCCCTGATGCCCCCAAAACATTATAGGCCATTGCCGAGGCCCTTGGTTTCCCACCAGGAATCGATGGTAAGACCCTATTGCTGAAGACTCCACATACTTGGGCTGCAAGGCCACTGAGAAATCCTGCTGGAACTGAGCTGATAACCTCCTCCATGTAGACCAGCTGACAGAAAGCTGGAAGAAGCCATTCTACTTGCAGTTCAATGGGCAAAAGATACACCACCAGTGAAGATACTCAACAGTGGACACTGCAAGCCTTATAATTGTCCAGCTAGGCCAAATGAGCCAACAGGTGCAATAGTGGCACATCTGTCATGGTGGAAACCAACTGCCCTCTAATTGGACTGGAGGCCCACTCCAAGGAAGGGAATACATCCCTGATACTGAAAACTTAAAACAGGGGTAGTCATGAGCCCTAGGGGTGTGACATCTGCTGATGTCTGGGTAAGTGTACATACTATGCTTATCAAACTGCCCAGTAAGCACTTCTCTTAATACTCATACCCTTATATTAATGCTACTCTCACTTTGAGTAGAGAATCTTCTCTTTTCAGATGGCAGTGACCTTGGGACGACTCAGAAGGTATCATGGTGCTGGAAGAAGTGACTACAGTACCGAGTAACACCTCGATCACACCTTCCAAGGCTCAGGGTCTAATGTGGAAGAGGTGGCAGAAAGAATGTAAGAGCCAAAGGAAGGGTAGGACTCCTTACAACATGCTCCCTCCAGACAAAAAATGGCCTCGATATCCATGACCTCATAGTGCCTGACACTACATACACAAGACCATCATAAGAGGAGGAAAAGATCATGACATCAAAATAAAAGAGAGACTTATTGAGATGGGGAGAGGATATGATAGAGAAAGGGATTTCAAAGGGGAAAAGGGAGGAAGGGAGGGTATTACCATGGGATATTTTTTATAATCATGGAAAATGTTTTTAAAAATTGAGAAAAAAAAGAAAAATAAAAAGAAAATGACTAATAAAGTAAACACTGAGTGAACCTGGATTTTCACCCTAGAACAGAAAAGAACATTACTGGTAACATAGGCACAAAACTAAAGTTTTTATTACAGTATTATATTGATATAAAGATCCAGTTTTGATCACTATACTATGATTAAAAAAAGTATCATACATTTATATACATATATAGTATATATAACATATATATACATATATATAGTATAAATACATATGCTATATATATAAAGAATGCATTACACCTGCAACTTTCTCAACAAAGTAAGATATACTTTTTTAAATATACAGAAAAGGTAAGGTAAATCTGGTAAGCTATAAATATTAAGGTAATTCAAGTAAAGAATACATAGGAATTGTATGTTGTCTCTCGTGTGTGTGTGCGTGCACACACATGTGCCATGGTGCACATGTGGAGGTCAGAGGACAAGTTCAGGTGTGGTCCTCACCGTATAAGCAGGTAGACATCACCTCCTGGCCAACATCAGATGAACCACAGCAACAGGAAAGTGTGCCAAACACTGGCAAAAGGAAGCTGGCTACAATGCCCACAAGCCTGACAGAAAGAATACACTATCTCCAAATCTCCATCAGCTGGGAGCCTAGCATTCAGAACACCTAAGTTTATGGGGACACCTGAATCAAACCACCACATTCCCTGGCACACATAAATGATAACCATACATGATGTAAAATGCAATGCATTCATCCAACTTTCAAAGTCCCCAGTTTTTATCAATCCCAATGATGTTCAAACATCTCCACAACCCAAGGTCTTTTAATACCAAAAAAAAAAGTACTAGTAGTAGTAGTAGTAGTAGAAGAAGAAGAAAGCCATAATGGCACAAAATAAACATTCACACTGCAAAAGGTGACATTGGGCATAGCAAAGAAATATTCAACCACTACAAGATTTAAAAAGGGCAAACATCAAACTCTGTAGCTCCAAGTCCAACTCTAGTCAGTGACAAATCTCCAAGTCTGATAATTCTAACCAGTAACAAATCTCTGGCATTCCAACTCTACCCCTCCAGTTAAGCTACTCACAGTCCCGGAAAACTGCATCTGGTGCCAGTACCTCTCTTTTGCAGACATCCCAGGGTCCTGGCATCTCTGCTGGGTTTCTGCTGCAACCCACAGTTGATCCTCATGGCTCCACAGGGTCTCCATATAGGTAATCCAACAAGCCTGCTTCACAATGCCCATAGCCATTTCCAAAATAGAAGACTGTGTTGCAAATTCACTGACCCTCTCTTTCCTGCAATTTTTATACTCCATAATACCAGATAGGCTGCCAAACTGTTAATCCAGGGGGGGGGAATAAAGCAGACTTTGAAGAACAAGACACTCCTTCAGCATTCAGGCCATGTCAAGAGTCTACATTCTTCCTGTTGTCCCAATGCAGCTGGCCCAATCTCAATGGTTGTAATCTCTCATATAATTGCAGCTGAATGGGCAGCAGTTTCAGCCCAAAGATTTCATTTTTTTTCTGTGCCATATCCCTCTACTCACACCAGTCCATTTCTACACAATGCAACCCTGCACAAGTTCTCAGGACACAGGCATAACAGCAAGCTTCTCATATAAACTGCTTCTAGCCTAGTCCCTATAAAGTTCTTTCTCACCCTCTTAAGCCAAATTTCACAGTCATAGTGCATTCATATCTTTCAAATCTGATGAGAATAATCCATCAAGCTGTACTTACAGCACTGCAAGGCATCTCTTAGGCCAAGACTTCAAATTCTTCCACATTCCTCTCAAAAATCAGCTCCAAAAGCCACACACTCAGGTTTAGCAGCAACAAGCCCACTTCTGGTACCAATTTTACTGTTGCACTCGGCTTTGTATTGGTGTAATGAAACATCTGACCAAGAGCAGCTTTTGGAACAAAAGGGTTATACTGCCTAACAATGGCTTTAATTCCCAAATTGCCATCAGCTGGGGACCAAGCATTCAGAACACCTAAGTTTATGAGGGACACCTAAATCAAACCACCACATGCTCTAATAAAACTTTATTTACAAAACAGGCTAGTTTGATGACTCCATACTGTCTGATCCATACCCAAAATTAGTTGGATTAATCACACTTTTAGTTAACATATTTTGAAAGCATGACAGACACTGCTGAGAACTTTAGCAGCATAACCTCACTCATCCTCTCACCAGTCCTTAAGTAGACATTATAGTTCTATTTTCTCATTTCTGCAAGTGTCCATATGTGTGGGGGTGCATGTGAATGTGGGTGACAGAGGACAGTGTTAGGAACCATTCCTCAGGCACTGTGCACCTTTTCCCGAGGCAGATCTCACACTGGCCTGGAACTCACCAAGTCGGCTAGATCACTGGCCACTTGGCCTTAAAATCCACCTGTCTCCTGTTCTCAAGCACTGGGATTATAAATGCATAACAAAATGCCCAATTGTTTTTGATTTTGTTAAAATGTGTTCTGGGGATCAAGCTCAGATACTCATGCTTAGAAGACATGCGTTTTACTAACTCAGAGATATCCCCAGTCCTTTTATTTCTATTTTCTACAGAGAAAACTGAAACTTAGAAAAATTTTTAAAATTGCCCAGCTCACACAATATGAACCACATTTCATCTGGTTCTACACACTCAACTGTAACCAATATATTGACTTCACATATGGGTTAGTTAAAATGTCACTTACAGTAAAAAGGCATTATAATGTTTTCATTTTCTTCATTTTTCTCTGGTAGGGGGAACTTGAGATATGGTGCCACTCTAGCCTAGGCTAACATGGAACTCACTCTGTAGTCCTAGGGTAGCCTCAAAGTCACTGCAATCCTCCTACCTCTGTCTCTCAAGTGCTTGGAATGCACCACCACACCGGCTTCATTTTCTTTCTTTCTTTCTTTCTTTTTTTTTTTTTTTTTTTGAGGTAAGGTCTCACTCTAGTCCAGGCTGACCTGAAATGCACTATGTAGTCTCAAGCTGCCCTTGAACTCACAGCAATCCTCCTACCTCTGCCTCCCAAGTGCTGGGATTAAAGGCGTGAGCCACCACGCCCGGCTTTCATTTTCTTTTTGACATAGAATCTAAAGCTGGTAGCCCAAGCTGGCCACCAGCTCTTATGTAACTTGAACTTCTGGTCCTCCAGGTGCATATCACCAAACTAGCCTGCTTTATGCACTGGAGGACTCCAACCTAGGGCCTGGTACATGTTAGGTAAATACTGGACATAGCATGATATGCCCAACCCATAATTATAGCCATGAACAATGACTAAATAGCAATATACATTCAAGACCTTATAGTCTAAGAAAGTTCTCACAAACCTCCTGGAGCTTCAGGGACATAAGTCCCAGTTGGTCCTGATGTTTTTCCACCAGCTCTCTTTCTGTGCGCATCTCTCTCTCAATTTCCTGAAGGCGCCGCTCCACCCTATTGGAAACCTTGATGTGGACAGAGAAGCAGTGACATTAGAACTAGTACATACAAGGCTGCCTGAAGCATTTGATTTTGGTTAAAACACTTGGCTGAAAAATTATTTGAAAGTCACAACAGAAAGCAATCATTAGTCTACAAAACATACATAAAGATCCAATCAACAGATCTCAGATTTTTCAAGATATAATTCTATTGTTCGAGGTTCAAAAACACAAACTGGAAAACAGTGCCCTCTGCTGGTACAGTTGTGAAATGCCAGCTTGAGAACAACTGCATTTATGACCCAATTAACGATAACCTCTCCTGTCATCTGTATCATCCATGAGCATAACCTGTCTGAGAAGGCACAAATGTTTATGTACAATAGACCAACCAAGGGCTTTACGTGAGCTTACCAATCTATTCAACAATGATCTGCTAAAAATAGATTAAACACTAAAGACAAACTCAGAGCTGTTTAACTGGGTCTCTAAAACAAGCCTGAAGAATTTTGCTGACAGTCTTCCTCAGTAAAAGCTGTGTAAATTCAAACCTATTTCATATTTACCACATGCCTTATATATCATCATACACATCCTCCTAAAAATTACAAAGGCAACGTGTGTGTCTGGTAAACAAGAGATTTTGTGTTCATTTAAAAGAAATGGCAAATATGCCCCTGTGGCACATGCCTTTAATCCAAGCACTTGGGATTTAGAGAAGGAGGACGGCCATGGGTTTGAGACCAGCCTGATATAGTTAATTCCAGGTCAGCCTGGGCTAGAGCAAGAACCTACCTCAAAAAAAATTATTATTATTATTTTAAAAATTCCTTTGCCACTTATTCTGTTTTTGGCAAAAACTTGGGAATGGTCCACTTATGAGGGGCTTCTTATAAGTAATAAAAATATACTACACTGAACTATCTCGTGGCTACTCAACTCAGTAAATTTACTAAAAGTCACTGAATTGAGCCAGGCATGGGGGCGCACTCCTTTAATCCCAGCACTCAAAAGGCAGAGAGAGGAGGATTGTCATGAGTTCAAGGCCACCCTGCGACTACATAATGACATCTAGGTAAGCATGGGCTACAGTGAGACCCTACCTCGAAAAAACAAGAAAAAAAAGCCACTGAATAATAATTAAGGAAGATTAATTTGGTGGTAAATGATAGCTGAGCAAACTTGTCTTTTTAAATGAAATAAAGCCAAGTGTGGTGTGCTCGCCTATAATCCCAGTGTTTGTGAAGTAAAGCAGGAGAGGGCAACCTGGGGTATGTAGTGAGCTTGAAGCCAGTATAGACTACATAGCAAAACCCACAAACACTTGTCATAAAATCAAATGCATAAATTCTCTACATTATAACAGAAAACCTAACTCAACAGCACAGTAAGAAGATCATATGCTGATAACTTAGGGTTACACCCAGGATACATGGACACAAATGAATAAATGGGATCTAGCACATTAGCAGAATGAGTAAAAATCATAACCAGCTCAAGAAAAATGGGAAAGTGGACGGAGACATGGTTCAGGGGTTAAAGGCACTTGCTTGTAAGGCCTGACAACTGTGGTTTGATTCCTCAGTACTCATGTACAGTCAGATGCACAAAATGGCACATGAGCCTGAAGTTCGTTTACAGTAGCAGGAGGCCCTGGCATGCCCATTCTTTCCCTCTCTCTCTCTCTCTCTCCCTCTCTCTCTCTCCCTCCCTCCCTCCCTCCCTCCCTCTCTCCCTCTCTCTCTCTCTCTCTAATACATATTATAAAAAGAGAAACAGGAAACATACTTGACATAATGTAAACTCATTTCATGATAATTTTCAACAAATTGGGTTAGAAGGAACACACGGCATGCATGCAAGCCTCAGCTAATATCACCCTCAGTGGTCACAGATTGAAGTCTCAACATTTTTCAATATAATACTCAAGATCTCAGCCACAGCAAGCAGGTAAGAAATGAGGAATAAAAGCCATCCATATGTGAAATACAGAGGCTAAATGCTCCTTGTTTGTAGATGTCATGTTCAGATGGACAGATGGCAGGCTAGCTGACAAACAAACGTTAACGGATAATAAGGAGAAAGGAGACAGATATCCCTAAAGTCTCTGCCAACAACTCTTTTACAACTAATAAGCAAAGTAAAGGAATCAAAACTCTACAGATAAAAATATCTATACATTATAAAAATTATTCACGGCTGGACAGATGACTTAACTTGGTTAAGGCACTTGCCTGTGAAGCCAAAACCCATCTTCAACTTTCCAGGTCCCACATGAGACAAAGTGATGCAAACATACAAGGTTGCTCATGCATACAAGGTGGTGCACGTGTCTGGAGTTCAACTGCAGTGGCTAGAGGCCCTGGCATGCCAATCTCCCTCCCTTCCTCCCTCCTTCTCTCTCTCTCTCTCTCTCTCTCTCTCATACACACACACACACAAAAGGCCAGTCTGTTGTGCTTGCCTCAAAAAAAATTCAAAAAAATCTCATTCACTATACTATAAAACACAGAACAATAAATTTAACCAACCAATGAAATACCTATATACTAAAAAAAGACAAAAAATTGAAGATACTCCAGGATCATAAATTAAAAGAATCAATTTATTTAAAATGTGCACACTACCCAAATTGATGTACATATTTAATGCAATCTATATGTAATTCTAATGATACTATTCACAAACATATGGGGGAAAAACAATTCTAAAATTTATATGAAGCTACAAAAAGAAGAGTGAAAGCAGTCCTGAACCAAAAGAACAAAACTGGAGGTACACATTAGCTGACTTCAAATGGCACACTCAGTCTACAGTGATCAATGCAGCATGCTAGCAAAAAGAAAGGCACGGGCCATGGGAACAGAACGGATGGCCCAGAACCAGCCCTGCATTTACAGTCAGCTGATCATAATAAGCACATAACGAAGGCACAGGGGAAAAAGGATGTCTCCTCAGCGAGGGGTGCTGGGAAAACCACCTGCACACGCACAAGAGTGAGACTGCCGTTACTGTGAAGTATGCTGAATGAAGGACAACCTTGGATCTGGGGCCTGAGAACAAAAACAGCAAGAGCTTCTTCCTGGTGAGCGACGCAGTAATTGCTTGGAGAGGATCCCAGAAGCACAAGCCACAGAAGCCAGAGGACAAAAGGGCTGCATCGAAAGCAAAGGCTTCTGACCATCAAGCAAGCAGAAAGGTGAAGAAACACTAGAGACTGTAAAAGAAGTGCTTGAAAACCATTTGATAGAGTTAATATCCAACATATATGGAGCAGCAACAACTCAATCCTAAGAAAACATTAAAATGGGCAAAGGACCTGAACATATGGTTCTCAAAGCACACAATGCTAAACATCACTAGTCACAAGAGAAATGCAATTCAAATGTAAAGTAAAACCACAGTCACATTGTCCCTCATCTGGCAGAATGTCTAGCAAAAAGAAAACTGGCAACAAGTATTAGTGGACGCATAAAGTAAAAAGTAACCTTGACAATTTTAGGAAAATGAAAATTAGTATAGCCATTATGGAGAACAGTATGTCCTCAAAATATTAAAATTATAGTTTTTAATCCAAATATGGGGATTCAAAGGAAACCAACATCTCAGAGATATCTAAACATCTGTGTTCTCTATACCCCATACATAACAGCCAAAATATGAACGAGCTTTTTTTCAGTTATATGTTTAACATATATGTTTAACAAGAAGAAACTGCTGTCGCCTGCAAGAACATGGATGAACCTGGAGGGTAAGTGCATCACGTGAAAGAAGCCACACACGGAAACGTACGCACGCACTGCCGCCCGTGAAGGAAGGAAAACAAGGGCAGCCAGAGGCTGGAAAAAGGGAAGATTGTGGAGATGTCAGCTAGACAAAGGGTGCACAGTTTCCATTTGTTACAATCAGTAAGTTCTGGCTGCCTGCTGCACAGTTAAGATAGATAGATAGATAGATAGATAGATAGATAGATAGATAGATAGATAGATACTTGAAAATTACTAACAACATACATCTTAAATGTTCTCACCATTGAAAAAACATTGTGTAAGCAGATAGTATGTTAATTATATTGACTGTGGTCATCATTTCACAATGTACACATACATCAAACATCATGATGCATACCATAAATATACACAATTGCATTTAAATATTATACCTCAAAGGGGAACAAAAAAATTCTAATTATAAATGTGAACTACACCTAACATATACATGCACATATAAATCACAATACAGTATAAAAAGGAAACATTCCTTCAAAGGAACACCTTAAAAACTAAGATGTACCCTGGAGAGATGGCTTGGCAGTTAAAACATTTGCCTGGAAAGCCAAAGAACCAAGGTTCAATTCCCCAAGACCCACGTAAGCCAGATGCACGAGGTGGCACATGCATCTTGAGTTCATTTACAGTAGCAGGAGGCCCTGGTGTGCCCATTCTCTGTCTTGCTCTGTCTGTCTGTCTCTCTCTCTCTCTCTCTCTCTCTTTTGCTGTCTGCCTCTGTCTCTCTCTCTCTCTCTCAAATAAATAAATAAAATATTTTAAAAATCTAAAACACTAAACTAGAAAACCAAATATGGAACAATCTCAATAATATATTAACTAAAAAGACAGTATTGTGAAAAATGTGTTTATTATTAAGTGTTAAGATTAAGTAAGTGAGAGAAGTCTGGAAGACTTGCTCAAATTGGTGGCACTTCCTACAGCACCCTCAGGAGGAAGTCAACCGCACATGAATGTGAGGAAAGAAGAAAAGGCAGTGCAAAGCCTCTGACAGAAATGTCATGGAAAAGGCCCAATGAAAAGGCACCGCAGTGTATTACTGAGAAAATGGAGCACAAGAAACCCACCTAGACCTTTTCTAAGCAGAGCAGTAATTCAATGTGATGGCGATTTTCAAAAGTAACTTTAGCTAGTAAAAGAAACACAGGGACAAACAGGAAGCAGAGACCAGCCTCAGTAGAGACCACTATCACAAGCCCACTGAGAAGTGATACTGGGAAAGCAAAAGCATTAGAGGTAGGTGGAACTGGGCCAAATCTCAGATGTCAGCAACACTGTGTTTCGTGGGCCACAAGAGACGGCTCGATGGGGAAAGTACTTGCTGCATAGGAACGAGACCTGAGTTTGATGACTAGCACCCAAGTAAAATCCAGGCATATTGGTACATACTTGTGATCCCAGTATTGAAAAGGTGGAGACAGGACAATCCCTAAGGCTCACAGGCTAGGTGGTCTAGCACCCTGCCTCAAAAGTAAGATAGTGAGCAACTGAGGAAGACACTCAATGCCAACCTCTGGTTCCTATACCCACGTATACATGCATACTGTATGCCCTCACAGGAGTGGACACACCCATATACACATGTAAAAATAGAAGAAGATAATATTTTTTTAGGCATTGTGAATATGGTAGAAAGAAAAGAATACATAATGAATCTCAGATAGCCAGCTTGAGCCACTGAATGGAATGTGCCGGCATTCCTGAGACAGAAAAGACTAAGGACCAGGAAACAAATGGTCTTACATGGAAAGGTTTGGACTCTAATACAATGGCATCATATACATATAACTTTGCAGTAATAAGGTAATTATTTTTCTTCTCAGGAGTCCATTTGTCAATACTACATTTTTCTTCTTTATTTCTGAACCCTAAGGGGAAAAAATTTGAAACATCAACTAATACTGAAAATAATTTGTTTTCATCAGGTGTCCCAGACCAGTTAAATCTACTAAAGAGTCATCAAAAAGTTCTGAAGTGTCCACATTTAGCTATGAACATGGTAAAGTAAAATGAACAAAAATAATAAAAAATAAAAATAAGGTTCTTGTTTAACTACAGGAGAAGAAAGAAAAGCATTCTAGTCATGGGACTATATTCTAATCTTTTAATGCTGCCTACAGACATTCAAATCATGTATCTGGTATGAAACAGACAGACAAAATACAAAGAACTCACACAACCAACAGAGGAAGGTAAGTAACCTGCTTTAAAAATGGACTAGACTTTTCTCACAGAAGACCTAAGAATGGTGCTGACACCACTCATCAAGTAACGCAAATATGAGAAGCCACATCACATCCAGTAGAGAGTCTTACCAGAAAGACAAAAAAAAAAAAAAAAAAAATCATAGCACAGACAGGGAGGAAGGGAGCCCGGGCGCTGCCAGCAATGGAAGCAGGAACAGCCATTATGGAAGCATTCACAGAACAGCCACAGAAACTGCCATGGGGCTACCACATGACCAAGCAATCCCCCTCTGGGAACATGCCCGCGGGAGTGAGAGAGAGCACACCGTCCACAGACGCCCACCCTTCAAGCAGCATTACTCACAATAACTAAGAGACAGAGACAACTTCAGCACCCACGGGACACAAGTGACAAAGAACCTGTGACATGCATGGAGGAGCATTCAGCCCCCCAAAATAAATGAGATCTTGCCATTTGCCACAACTTAGATATTAACATTATGCTAAATGACATAACCCAGATACAGTTTATTTTAAAAAAAGTATTGTGTGATCTCAGTTATATATTACTCCTAGGGAGAAAAACGTGTGTGTGTATGTGTGTGTGTGTGTGTGTGTGTGTGTGTGTGTGTGTGTGTGTGTGTATGTGTGTGGAGAGAGAGAGAAAGCGAGAGAAAGTGCACAGTGTAGTAGCCCTGGAGGGGCAGGAGAGGGGATGAATATGTCATTTACTTGATGACAGTGATGGTTTCAAAAATAGGCACTCACAGCAAAACTTGAAAGGTTCCTGCTTGTAAATCCTGATGGCCTGGTTCAGATGCTCCAGTATCCAAATAAAGACAGGAACATAAAGTGGCACATTCATCAGGAGTTCATTTACAGGGGCAGGAGACCCACCTATTCATTCTCATTTCATTCTGCTTCTCTCTTCCTCAAACAAATGCTTTTTAAAAAATATTAGAATGCATATTTTCCAGATGGGCCATTTATTATATATCCATTATACCTCACAAATCTATATTTAAGGGCTGGAGGGATGACTTAGCAGTTAAGGCGTTTGCCTGCAAAGCCAAAAGCTGCAGGTTCTATTCCCCAGGACCCATGTTATCCGGATGTACAAGGGGGCGCATGCATCTGGAGATCGTTCGCAGTGCCCGGAGGCCTTGGCACACTCATTCCCTCTCTTTCTCTCTCTCTCTCTTTCTCTGTCAAATAAAAATAAATATTTTTGCCGGGCGCAGTGATGCACGCCTTTAATTCCAGCACTCAGGAGGCAGAGGTAGGAGGATCACCGTGAGTTCGAGGCCACCCTGAGATTACATAGTGAATTCCAGGTCAGCCTGAGCTAGAGTGAGAACCTACCTCAAAACAATAAATAAATAAATACGTTTTAAAAAGTCCTGTGGAGGAACAAGGAGATAGGTCAGTGGGTAAAAGTGCTTGCTATACAAGTGTAAGGTCCTGATTCAGATACACAGAACTCACCTTGTATGGTGGTGCCCATCTGTAATGTGCCAATGGTGAAATAGGAGGCAGAGACAGGACATCTCTGAGAGCTCATAGGTCAACTAGCATGACATACACATCAGCTAGCTACAAAGACCTCCTCAAACAAAGTGGAAGATGAGGACAGGCACCCATGGATGTCCTCTGGCCTCCACAAACGCACATGCACGCACACACTTTTAAAAAGTACATCTGCTCAAATGGGAAAGTGTGGGGGTGGGGAGGGGGGGAATTACCATGGGATATATTTTATAATCATGGAAAATGTTAATAAAAATTAAAAAAAAAAAAGTATATCTGGAGCCAGGCGTGGTGGCACACGCCTTTAATCCCAGCACTTGGGAGGCAGAGGTAGGAGGACTGCCAAGAGTTCAAGGCCACCCATAGTGAATTCCAGGTCAGCTTGGGCCAGAGTGAAACCCTACCTCAAAAAAAATTTTTAAAAAGTACATCTGGGTAAAAGGCTATAAAATATCATTTGAAAGACATGCTGTGTTTATGAAATCAACGTTGTAAAGAATTGAGCAATGCCAGACGCACAAGGGGATGCACGCGTCTGGAGTTCGATTGCAGCGGCTAACGGCCCTGGCATGCCCATTCTCTCTCTTTCTCTCTGCCTCTTTCTCTCTCTGTCGCTTTCAAATAAATAAACAAAAATAATTTTTAAAAAAAATTTTTTTTAATTAAGAATTGAGCTATAGAAACAACTTATGATAAAGCAAAGCAAGATATGAGCTCTGGGGCAGACAAACAAGGGACTCAACAAAGACTATAAAAGCAGATGCATACCCTTATAAACACGTGATTTATGACAGACAGGACTAACGTCATAGGGAAAGGTGGTTTTTTTCATAAACAAAACCCCATCAACTGTACAGTCATAAAAAATGTGCCTCATAGGTGGGCATGGTAGTACACGCCTTTAATCCCAGCACTTGGGAGGCAGAGGTAGGAGGATCGCTGTGAGTTCAAGGCCACCCTGAGACTACATAGTAAACTCCAGGTCAGCCTGAGCTAGAGTGAGACCCTACCTCAAAAAAAAAAAAAAAGTGCCTCGTATTCCATACCATACACAAATACTCAAATACTAAATCCAATTAGACAGCAAATCCACCTATAAACATTAACACACTAAGCTTTCAGAAAACAACATGTAAGTCTCTTAATGATCTCAGGATAAGAGACAGTTTCTCTCATTCAAACTCTAAAAGGGGGCCTTGGGAGAAGAAAGCTCAGCAGTTAAAAGTGCTTGTTTGCAAAGCCTGCTTGCCCAAATTCAATTTCGCAGCCACCCATGTTAAAGGTGAGCAGGCACTTGACTGCAGCAGCAAAAGGCCCTGGCACATCCATACCCATGCACACACATGCACACATGCATGCACATAATGTTTTTAACTCCAAAATGCATGCAACTTGTCTATGTGAAGAACTATAAATACAATTAACTAGAAAAAAATCAACTGCTTTACGTTGAAGCTCATTGTGGACAAAATATTAGGTGAAAATTTCTATTAACTTTCCTTAGCTTGGAAAAAAAAAAGTTGACAAGTTATTAGTACTTCAGTAAAATTTTCTATTAATATTCTCAAGAATAATGATGTAGAAAAAAACTGCACACCATATGTACTTTATTTTATCGTAAATCTATCAGATTGTCATTTTCTTTTTATGATGTTTTGAAAAAGGGTCTCACTATATACCCATGCTGAACTCAAACATGAGGATAACAATTTGATAAAGTAAGTGTCTAAATAATAGAGTGGCAATATTTGGTACTGACTGAGCTAATGAAACTCAGGAAATAATGAAAATTCTAATTCATGCCATATCAAACAAAAACAGTGTATTAGTCACTTTTCTTGTCATTGTGACAAAAAGTCCTGAGAGACCAACTCAGGGAAACAGAATTTCCTTGGGGTCCCGTCTTCGTGGCAGGGAGGGCGAGGCTCGGCAGGGCAGCTCACCTGCTGGCAGCCAGGAAACAGAGAAAGGAGACCGCGGGCCCTTGGCTGGCTCGCTCCTTTTCTCCTTGCATTCCAGTTAGGCCTCTAAGCCATGAAATGATGTCACCCATATTCACTAATACAACCCCTCTGGGACATCCTTCATAGGCACGCCCAAAGGTGTGCCTCTCCACTCTCCATGGGGCTGCTAACCATGGTAGCAGACAAGGGGGTTCTTAAGCGCTCGTGACAATCCAAGAACACTCAATGACCAACAGCACTCTGCCAGCTCAAATAAGACCCGTGGAGGAAGCACTGATCCAAGGACCTCAGAGTATCCTTCAAACGTTTCTAACAAAATTCTAGTAACTAAAATCTAATTTAGCTGGGTGTGGTGATACACACCTTTGATACCAGCACTCAGGGTGAGATAGGATTGGCATGAGTTCAAGGCCAGCCTGGGACTATACAGTGAATTCCAGGTTATCCTGGGCTAAAATGAGATACCACCTCAAAAAATAAATAAATAAATAATTTTTAAAAAGTTAATTCTAACACTGATTTGTTAGGAATACTGGGCTATGTTAAACTTAAGTTTATAAAATGCATGAATATTTAGAGTCAGAAGCACATATTTTTAGACAAAATGGCATATTCCACCCAAAAGGTTAACCTCTCTAGAAGTCATAATGATTTGACCAGTCCTCCCATCTACTTACATGTGAAAAATCAATTTTTTCTGATTTTTTTTTTTTTGAACCAACACCTTGCTATGTAGCACACTGTTCTGGAACTAGGTACGCAGCCCAAGCTGGCCCCAAGCTCACAGTCCTCCTGCCTGACCCTCCTGAGTGCTAGGGCTGCAAGTGTACACTACTATGCAGTGCACGAAATAAGACGCCTTACAAAAACGGAGTCCTTACCACATCTTGTTTCTGGGCCTCATTAAGCTTTTCAGTCAGTTCTTCTAAAGCCTTCTTTGTTTCAGCATCTGACCTAGACAAAGCAAGAAACAGAGTATAAGCTGTACATAGCATTGGTGAAATTGAAACATTAAAAATTGTGTTATGCAACACTATTCTGAGGAGATTCTCCTGAAGGGCTTGTTAAAACATACATTGCTGAGTTCCACCCCCAAAATTTTGGACTCAGTAAACCTGAAATGGGGCCCACAATTGTGCATTTCAACCTGATGCTAAGGGCCTAGGCCCCAACTCCGAGAACCACCACCACACTGGAGCATCCTTCAGTGGACAAGGTACAGGAAGCCTCAGTTTCCATCAAGAATGGGAGAGAAAGAATGAAGGGAGGAAAAACAAAACTCTTGACTTCAATCCCAGTCTCTATCAACAAATGGCAGAGCATGCTACAGAAATGCTATGATCATTCTGCATGAGTAATCACTCGGTCCAGGAAGACTTAGAAGAAAAGGCCTTCCTCACACACTCGTCCCTTTGGATGCCCTCCTAACTGGGAGCCAAGCACAGTTTTTCCCAGTCTTAATTATTTTGCTTGTGGCCATTATCCTTTTCAACAATGCTTTTTCAGTTGACTCCCTCCTTTGAAGTATGTAGCTCACTCACACCTCACCAGTTCTAGATAAATTCATAGCTACTCTTAGTGTTTCCAAGGGTTGGCTGATGGACTCTGCGTAAGCCATGTGCCTTGTCAAGCACCCAGTAATAGTCACTGATGCTGTAGTGCTCACCTCCAATCACATCAGCTAGCGCCACGCTTGGATTGCAACTTTCTTCACCTTTTGTTTCTTCCTACTTTCTCATTATTTTTTGGTGCTATTTATCATGGCCGCTGATATTTTCCTCCCACTTCTGACTGAGTCATCCATCAGTGAAGAGTCTAGTCCCTGCTCCTTGACTACATTCTTCTCCAAGGACACTTACTTTCCTTCACTGACTTGGACTGAACACTTCCTAGGCTTAACACATGGCTGTCATTCTAAGGTTACTACAGCTGTACTATTCCTTATAATCTGTATCTTCTCCTTTCTTAGTTAAGATCTTATTGTATTAATGTGTTCTCAGAAAGAAGCACTGGATGAAGAGATCCTGAGCTGTGAATTTCATAAGTGCGTTCTTCTGGAGCTGCGAAGATGTCTCAGCTTGCTTGCAGAGCCTGGCTTGGGTTTGATTCCCTAGTACCCATGTAAAGCCAGACTCACAAAGTGGCGCAGGTATCTGGAGTTCACTTGCAGAGGCAAGGCCCTGAAATAGCCATACGCACACTCATTCTTCCTTTCTCCCTCTGTCCTTTCTCTTCCTTCTCCCCCCCCCCCATACATATATATTAAAAATACTTTTTAAGTTGTTGGAATTTTTTGCTTCTTTCTACATGCTTTCCTGGGTTCCCACATCTCAGAAGCTGACCTCCCCAATGCCAGGTCCTCCTCATACCTGAGACTCCACCCCAGTGGAACTCTTTGGCACCCAGCTCTGTCAGTCCTTGAGGCTCTCTCTATAGATCTTCTCTTTCTATCACCTATTATCATGGTGCAAACAGTACATGTACAACCCTGCAAGCCTGAAATGTCTATCGCTGAGATTTTTTTCCCTTCACCCTCCAGAATAAGTACCTGGAGATGCACACTTTACATTTGCACTTGCCTGCCTCACAGGCCTCTCAGACACACAGCAGCCCACAAGCCTCTCCACTGCTCCCCTGAGCTTCCGGAATCAGGTATCCATGTCTCAGAAATAGAATCATCAGTTACTCAGTTTGTCAAGGGGAAACCTGGGAGTCATCTTTGACTGATTCTCCCTCATCCCTCATCAACCCTCATCCATACACAATTCATTACCAAATGCTCACACTGAGCTCCAAAAATCCAACCTGAAACAGACGCCAGTCCATCTCTTCCTTGTCATAACCCTGGTCAAGCCATCATCAAGTTTCACAGCTAATGCAATAGAGTTCCAACTCATCCTCCTCAAATCAGTTCTTCACAAGGAAGCCAATTTAGGTCAATTCTGAATTAATTCATATTTGATCCTTTCTATACGCTAGCTTTTCAGTGTTTTTATAATCTATTACTTTATTTTTATTTATTTATTTGAGAGAGAGAGAGGAAGAAACTGAGAGAGAATGAGCATGCCAGGGCCTCCAGCCCCTGCATGTAACTCCAGACGCATGTGCCACCTTGTGCATCTGGCTTACATGGGTCCTAGGGAATCGAACCTGGGTCCTTTGGCTTTGCAGGCAAGTGTCTTAACTACTAAGCCATCTCTCCAGCCCACTTTTATAATTTGACTCATCAATAAAGCAGTCTTCTCATTTTGCAAGAAACTGGACTCTTGGTCTCCCTAGGTCTGCAGAACATACCACCCACACCCAGACAGAGGCAGCTAACATACCAGGAAAGGCCTGGGAAAAGACTACACTAAAAATAACCACTTCCAGAACAACACCTTCCACAAACCCCTGTACCCAGTACGTCATTTATACCCTCCCTTCAAATGTGCAAAAGCTGGAGAACAAAACCATTCCAAAGTAAGACACATGATATAAGAATGGTAATGACTTCCCGTAATGCTACCAACTTGTCAAAAGAAAGCTGTTATTAACTATTTTTTCAGTTTAAAGATTTCTAACTGTGCTCAACAATAAGACTCACAACTCAGTAATGTAATGCTCCATTCCTGTCAGCCTGTGAACACAATCTTGAACCACAGGAAGAAGTAGAGAGCGTAGACTCTGGGGCTTTACTGCCTTGATTTGAACCCTGATTCCCATTACATCCCTCATGCTCCACCTCCAACAAATGGAATTATTTCATCTCTCCATGCTCCTGTTTCCTCATTGGTAACGAAAAAAACAAAGACTACCTCATATAGTCATCACACAAATTCTATGTACATCAGCCCAGCATGAAATAAGTGCTCAACATAGGCTAGACGTGCTGATAACACTAGTGAGAGCAGAGTCAAGTCCTTAGGACTGAACTCACTGCCTTCCTCTTCTGAAACAGGTAAGTTCCATGGACTGCGTGCTTAACAAATACAACCGTCGGCACAGCAGTACAGAACTGTGACTGGGCTTGGCTGGAATTAGCAGTAAAGAAGAGAAACACATTTCCACTCACTTTTCTCACTCCCTAATCTTTAGTGTGCACAGAATGCAACTCACAAGAAAGTACAAAAATCTTCGCTTCTTTGGGGGGGGGAGGAATGGCCTCCAAAACAAAGCCACCAGTTATGATTATGAAAAATGTGAAAAGACAGTGAGAAAGCTTTCAGTTAAATGACAATTCCTGAGAACTACCCAGAACTGGCAAACTTACAAAATGCTGGGCCAACATTTAATCACGGGCATTCAAAGATTTCAACTAAAAACAAAGGTCTCGGGTTCTACAGTGGCTCATGTCCATCCACTGACAAATTCCCCATTCTACTGTGTATTTCCTGAAGTGCCAGGTCTCCGGTCTGCAATGGCTCACATCCATCCACTGACAAGCTCCAGGTTATTCTGTGTTTCCTGAGTCAGCCTGGCACTGGATTCTATCCATGCATCTGTCTCTCTCCCTAAATATACATGCAAATCCACCTACCATAATGTATCTCTCCATAATGCTGGTGTTTATAGTAAGTAAATGTGTTTATAGAAATATGAAATTAACTTCGCTCACAGTGATTCATGATCTATCCTAAATTCAAAGGGCTTTGCACTATTCTATTTATAAATTTTAAAAGACTTGTCTAAAAACACTGTGCTGTTTTTTTTTTTAAGTCTGTGTAAACATGTCAATTATAGACACTAAGCTATTGTCCTAAGGACCCAAGGCTCCCAGGGAAAGGGTAATCTCCTTTTACCGGCTTCTTCTGGAGAGCTCCCTGTTGAAATCCTCGCCGAGGCGAACTTGCTCACTGCTGAGGTCTCGGAGCGACTGATGAAACGCGTGAAGCTAACAAAGACAAGTGAGTCGGTCACTGGGGTTCGCAGCAGCCCTCCCCGAGCAGATCAAAGTAAGAGTGTCTTCTCAGGAAAAATAACCAACTTCTGTGTTGCTAACTATAAAATAAATACTCGTTATGAAAACACTAAATATAACATCGCGACCGCTGCATGCACTACAATTTGGCCATTGTACTCTGAGCATACCCTCAAGGGGCCAACAAAGTGTGTAAAGGACCCAAAGCAAGTCCTGTATTCCTGTCAGCTCGGTCACTGTACAGTAAACCCAGTCATAAACAAATGTACTAAAACTGCATTTATCAGCCCCTTGCCCTGGTCTGCAAAATGTGCTGTGAGGAACCCTGCCCCATGTACTCAGAACCCTGTGCAGCCAAGTCAGGCAGAGCTACTCAAAATGAGAAAATTAAGGGCAATCTGAGAATCCATCAAAAGGAGAAGAGAAAGAAGTTGCATTATGTTCTCCAGGGAGTGTCACAGAGCAATGGACAAAGCTAGTGACACTTAAGTAAGGCTGAACATTAAAACCAGAACATCGGATGAAAACAGTGAACTACAAACTGGGCGTGGTGGCGCACGCCTTTAATCCCAGCATTTGAGGTAGAGGGATCACCATGAGTTCGAATCCAGCCTGCATACATACATACATAGTGAATTCCAGGTCAGCCTGAGCTAGAGTGAGACTCTACCTCAAAAAACAACAACAGAAAAAAAAAAAACGAACTACAGAAGGCGATATATAACAATATTCCATTTATACTGTTTAAAGGCAGCAGCACTAAATAAAATAGAGCAAAAGTGATACATTTTTAAAGCAAAGAAATAAAATAAAATAAAAATAAAATCAGCATGCTGTAGGGGAAAGGAGGAGAGTGAAGACATGGTATGTGTGATAATGGTCTGTTTCTTGTCTCTTGGTACATGGTGTTCAATCCCATTGTTTTGCTTTACCTGTAAACAAACATGCCATAATGTATGTGTGTGCTATAATTATGACAAAATAATTTTAAGTTACACCATCTTTTAGAAACAAGAAAATGATTGCCGGGCATGGTGGCGCACGCCTTTAATCCCAGCACTCAGGAGGCAGAGGTAGGAGGATTGCCATAAGTTCAAGGCCACCCTGAGACTACATAGTGAATTCCAGGTCAGCCTGAGCCAGAGTGAGACCCTACCTCAAAAAAACAAAAAACAAAAAAAAAGATTGATTTCTATAAATGCCCATTGAACAATTAATCAGTGGCAGCTACCTGCTAGGACACAGTGCTCACAATCTAACACAGATAAAAACATGAAAACAAACCACAGGCTTTCAGCTGGCCATTGAGAATGCATGCGGTTAGGAGGCGCTAACCGTCATCCTGAGAAAATGAGCTACGGGAGGACAGCACATGGGAAGGAGGAGAGGTAAGGAAATGGAGGGCCACTTGCCACTTAGCTTTGACATCATGATTTTCCAAGGTTGCAAACCAAAACCCAAGGTCTCCTTCCCTTCAGTTATCTGATCTTCAAGACCTTCTAATCTGATCCACTTACAAGCCTTTAAACCTACCTGCTCCTCTCCAACTCCATGTATCCTAATCCAACCAACCATCATTTCACACCCAGAGCACAGCACTATCCTGATACGTTGCACCGACTCTATGGTCCACAGCACAGTCACAGCAACCTTTTCCAAAGACGTCTGCCAGCCACTCCTGAGGCACTATATGACCTCAGCCCTTGATGTTGTTATCCATGTGGCCTTCTTTAAATTGTTCACAGGTGCTGCCCTTTGACCACATGGATAAGTGAATTCACCAGCAGACCTCAAGTCTGTCAACCTTTCTTATAGAGGCCTTCCTGATAGGGACAGGTCTGTCTACTACTCCTTCCCAGGGCTTCCTGTGTCTTTCCATGGAGGCATACATCTCAACTCTGAATAACGGGTATACGAATTTACTTTTCTGATTCATACCTAACTTCTCACTCAGATTACAAACTCAGTGAATAGGGAAGGGCTTGTTCATCACTGTTTCCAAGCATAAGCCCTGTCCCAATGCGAACAGAATTAAGTAAAGAGGACAAACAAGTAAATGTTTAACTACAAATGCTAAGATACTTATCTCTGATGTTCTAGGCTTAACCATCAAGTCCACACTAACCAGTTGTACCTACCAAACAATACAGTCACGGATAAGTTCCTACAAGGTAGATTCTAATGAATTTGATTCTGATTTATGCTGCAGCAAACAACAGCTATAGGTGATTTTCCTAAAACAAATACTGAACACCACAATGTTAAAACTGTCAAGATGTAAAATCAGAAGCTCCTAACCATCTAGCCATAAATTGAGCTTCCTAAGAAAACAAAAGAAAAAGCTTTGCAGAGGATGTCTATAAAGCAGGCAAAAAAAATATAGTCATAAAACTAATACTTCAGTAATCTCTAGTGAATATGTAAGAAATACATAATTTCTTGGTAGAAAGTAATTTCCTTGGGCTGGAAAGCTGGCTTAGCAGTTAAGCGCTTGCCTGTGAAGCCTAAAGACACCGGTTCGAGGCTCGATTCCCCAGGACCCACGTTAGCCAGATGCACAAAGGGGCGCATGCATCTGGAGTTCGTTTGCAGAGGCTGGAAGCCCTGGCGCACCCATTCTCTCCCTCTCTCTCTCCCCCTCTTTCTCTCTCTGTCTGTCACTCTCAAATAAATAAACAAAAAAAAATTTTTTTTAAAAAGAAAGTAATTGCCTCAGAGCTTAAACAATGAGAAAACACCAAAGGTGGGAAAATCTACAGGCCTATCACACAAGAACTAGTTTGTTCACTTCTGATCTGCCTGAGCAAAACAACAGCTGACTTCACAAGGTTTTCAAAAGAGCCACCTGCATGGGAAACAAATATACCCAACTAAGTTCACTTTTAAATTGGCAAAATATAATTCTCTACAACAGAATTCAAGGTAAATGTAGGATGACCATTTGTACACTGAAAATAAAATAATGTACTTGTTTTTAAAAAAAAGAAAAAAAGAAAGACCAGTGCAAAGTTACTAATAACCAAATTCTCAACTTAAATATAGCCATAAAAAGTGCCAGTTATCAAGGGGGAAGAAGACCAACACAGAGAAAAATCAACTCCTACCAAATCAGAGAGTCAGAGGCCCCCAACACCTCCTCACTGAAGCAGACCAAAAATGAACCCAACATAGCTCAGGGAAATTTTGCAGAAGAGGGGCGGAAAGAATGTCAGAGCCACATGTTGGGTCATGATATGCAGAGACATTTATCGTACCAATAACTGTGGGCTAACTCCACAATGCATGACCCATTTACATCAACAAGGAGGGGCCACTGGGAAGGGGGTAGGTCACGGATGAGCCTCATAATGGTACCATACCGCCTGTATTTGCTGAATAGAAAACTAATAAAAAAAAAAATTTTTAAGTGCCAGTTATTTATATAGAAATACAAGGAAATGCAATAAATAACAACATGATGGGACAAAGTACCTGGACCATGTCATCAGACTCGCCAACAAACCGGACACCAGTTCTGGGCCTGTTCCGTTTCATTCCCTGTGGGTCATAGTCCTTGAGAGTTGAAGTAGGTGGAAAACGGAGGCTCTCTTTGTAATGGAAAGAAAAGGAGGGGGCTCAAACATTGCATGAGAAAAATCTAAAATTTTACTTTCACATACGCACCACACATGGATACACATGTGTCCCCTTAACCTAGAACACTTTCCAAGTAACATTTTGCAACCATAAAATTCCACCCTCTTTGTCACTAATCTGACTCTCAAAGACGATAGAATAAATAACAACCTAACTTAGAAGTTCTAATTCTTAATACTTTCCAAAGAAGCAACATATTTTCTCATACATAAAAAATCTGTTAAATATAAAAAGCCTTTCCATACTTCCATAAAACATAACACCACACTGGGCTGGAGGGATGGCTTAGCGGTTAAGGCGTTTGCCTGCAAAGCCAAAGGAGCCAGGTTCAATTCCCCAGGACCCACGCATGCATCTGGAGTTCATTTATGTGCCCATTCTCTCTGTCTGTCTCTCTCCCTCTGTCAAATAAAAAAATAAATAAAATCTTTTTAAAAACAAAAAGAGGTGAAAATATAACACCACACTAATAAGACATCTTTGCAAACAACAAATTAATCTAAAATCTGAACAGTATAGAAAATCAATAAAAAACAAATTACTTTTAAAAAAGACAGTGCCCAGCATTTATTACAATTATGAAGATCAAGAGCATATTAACAATGCAAGTACTAATATTCACTGCCCTAACTCATCTTCCTTCTCAGCAGGTTCTTCTGTTGGACTAAACATGACTCTCGGAGCTACAGGAAAGTCACGTGGATTATAGGCAAGCTCAGCATTATGTTACTTTTAACCCAGCCACAGGCATCTTAGCTGCACACCAAGCCTAAAATTCACCTGTTCTTGACAAATGTCCTGGGATAGGTCACAAGCAGACGCTCGGAAAACTAGTCTGCATGGACAAGATTACTAGCCAAGAAAGCACACCACATACTCAGTTTTCTGACATGTGTTTTAGTAGCAGACAATTCAAATCCAGGCATTGTCAGATAAAGCTTCAGCCATCTCCAGACTCTGAGAAAAGCAATCCTGGCATATTCAGATGCTCCAAGACCCCTCAATACATCTCAAGATCTGTGCTAGGATCTCCCTCACAACTTCTTGTCCCCACACTTCATCCAGATGGTCTGGGGTATAGATTATACTCCTCAAAAGAACAAATAAATTCAGTATGTAATTCATAAGCATTTTTGTAACAAGATGTGAGCAAGAGAAGTTTACCTGCCACAGTGCCACCATCGAGGTCACTTGCACTCAGACTGGAAACACTTCTCCCTCCCGAGGTCCTCTGTAAGCGCTGACTCCGCAATTGGCTTATTGACTGCTCCAAGCTTTCTCTTAACTGAAGAGCATGATGAAGAGAGATTATTTGTTTTGAGCAACTTCCAAACACAAACCAAGCTAATAATTCTCAAATATCTGACTTCCCCAAAAAATTAGTATCAGAGGAATTTTGAAGTAAGTTGTGTTAGGAAATATGACACCAGTAGACACAAGTATTTTAGGAATCAGTGCTGATACCAGTTTAGACCAGTTTAGCACATCTTCCTGTTGCTACAAGGTAGAAGAGTAGTCACCTTATGTCGGACGTATAAACCAGATGGAAATGTCTAATTGACACTAGCAAAGAAATTTATGACCAACACATGTGAAAGATTAAAATAAAAAAAAAAAGCCATTCTTCTCTTCTAAACATTCTCTCAGAAATGCTGTATCTGTGGCTGGAGTCTAGAAGGAAGCTAGTTCCCAGACGGTTAGCACTGGAAAGTGCTGCATGAGCTGCTGGGGAAAATGGCCAACAATGCTGTGAGCATGCAGGGGACACTACTCCATGAAAGCACCCAGCCTGACAAGACTACACACTGAAGTAATGCTGGTGCCAGCCTAGGTGGGTGACCAGTGGCTTACTGACTGGCTAAGATACACCCAGGAGAAAGGAACCCATAGCTAGAACTGGAAACCAGGTCAGAACCCTATGGAGACCAAGATGATAGACTCCAATGAGAAGCCCCACTAGTTTTTGGCCAAAAGAGAGGCCACAATCATCAAAATTTCTCTAAATTAGTTATGCTTATCCCTTTAACCTATGCTGACCTCATTCTCCATTGGAGATCTGCTTTTCTCTTTCAGAAGGCAACAAAAACCAAGGACAACCAAAATCTATCAACAAGACAAGCCTCCCTTATACTATGGCTCAAATCCCACATCCAGCAATATCAATTTTCAGTTTTAGTGCTGCATGTTCATCTTTGTTGGACAATTCGCTTTTCTTCTTATTTTTCATAAATATTTTTGTAAAATAACAGAAAAGCAAGTAGGTACATGATATACTTTGCTTATGTGTGACTAACCATCAACAGATGTCTCAGAGTGATCTCTTGCTCACATGGCAAAGTGTGGACTGAAGGGATAGCACCAATGTTTACACATCATTACTTTTAGATAATATGTGGTAGAAACCGAAATCTGAATGGTGTTTGAGAACTTGTGCTATTGACCTCAACAGGACTATCTGACAAGGACTGCCTGTGCAGAAAGTGGACACAAAACTAAATTTATTTTCCCTGGTACTGAAACATTTCTGTTCAGTTCCCCCTACTTCCTAACTGCAAGATTTCTGACCATTCTAGGAAGATAAGCTTCCCACACACTATAGTAAAACAGCTTAAGATGTGAGAACTACATATAATCTTTTTTAGTTAGTTAACAGTGAAATGGGTTTTACATACAGAGACACCAAAGTAGAAAAGGGACTAGTTGGAAAGAAAAAAGGGATCTGTAGAAGTAGGGGAAAAAGAGATGGTAATGGCAAGTAATTATGATTAAAATACATTATATACATATATAAAAAATTATCAATAAAATTTAAAAATACAAATTAGAAAATAACTCTACCAAGAAACCTAAGAACATATTCAAAAATTTAAAAGTCAATAAGGTAAGATGAGAAATGGAAAAGAACCATAGACATTAACTTTTTTCCTATAACTCTTTACTAATAGCCAATGTATCTTGAGAGGAAACCATCCACTGGGCTAGAGAGGGCTCAGTCAGTAAGGTGCTTGCTCACAAGTATGAGGACTCAAGTTTAGATCCCCAGAAACCATGTAAATGCCAGATGTGGTAGTATGTACCTACAGACCTAGTGTACTCAACAGCAGAGACAGGCAGACACTTAGGCAAGCTAGCTAGCGAGGATAGCAAAATCCATAAGCTCTGGCTTTAAGAGGCCATGTCTCAATAAATAAAGTGGAGAGCTGAAGAATATAACCAATGTTGACCTCTGGCCTCCACATGAAGTGCTTATACACATACATGTGTGCCCCCCCACACACAATGTTCACATCCACACACACACACACAAAAGAAAACTCATTAATGTATGCCAAAGAAAACAGAGCCTGTTTAACAAAATAGTGCTAGAAAAAGTGGTTAATCCACATGTAAAAGAATGAAATTAGATCTCATCCCACACACAAATCAACTCAAAATGGAATGAAGACTTTAATACAAGACCTAAGATACTGCTAAATACAGACATAGATAAGATTAATTCTGAAAAGAACTCCTACAGCACAGGAAGTAATCCCAAGAATTGACAGTGACTGGCTAAATGTATATACTGTGCTCATCAAACTGCCCAGTAAGCACTTCTCTTAATGTTCATACCCTTATATTAATGCTACTCTTACTTTTGGTAGAGAACCTTCTCTCTTCAGATGGCAGTAACTCAGAAGGCATTATGGTGCTGGGAAGAGGTGACAGGAGTGCTCAGCACAGCAATATCTCTATCACACCTTCCAAGGCTCAGGGTCCATTGCGGAAGAGGTGGCAGAAAGAATGTAAGAGCCAAAGGAAGGGTAGGACTCCTTAAAAAGGGGTTCTTCCAGACACAAAATAGCCTGGATATCCATGATCTCAGTGCCTGACACTACCTACACAAGACCATCATAATAGGAGGAAACGATCATGACATCAAGATAAAAGAGAGACTGATTGAAAGGAGGAGGGGCTATGAAGAAGAGTAGAGTTTCAAAGGGGAAAGTGGGGGAAGGGAGAGCATTACCATGGGATATTGTTGGGCTTTTTAAAATTTTTTTAATTTTTATTTATTTATTTGAGAGCGACAGAAAGAGAGAGTAAGAGTCAGAGAGAGAGAATGGGCGCGCCAGGGCCTCCAGCCACTGCAAACGAACTCCAGACGCGTGTGCCCCCTTGTGCATCTGGCTAACGTGGGACCTGGGGAACCGAGCCTCGAACTGGGGTCCTTTGGCTTCACAGGCAAGTGCTTAACCACTAAGCCATCTCTCCAGCCCGGAATATTGTTTATAATCATGGAAGTTGTTAATAATAAAAAAGAATTGACAGCCGGGCATGTTGGCACATGCCTTTAATCCCAGTACTCGGGAGGCAGAGGTAAAAGGATTGCCATGAGTTCAAGGCCACCCTTGAGACTACAGAGTGAATTCCAGGTTAGCCTGGGTCAGAGTTAGACCCCACTTTGAAAAACCAAAAAAAAAAAAAGAGAGAGAGAGAGAGAGAGAATTGACAATGAGATTACATGAAATTGAAAAGCACAGCAAAAGAAAGACATCAGAATGGAGAGACAACCTGTGTAATGACAGAAAATCTTTGCCAGTTTTACATCAGATAGTGGATTAATATATGTAATATACAAAGAAGTGCAAAAATTAAACTCCCCAAGATAAATCTTCCAATGAATAAAGTCTAGTAAACAGGCAGCCCTCAAAAGAAGAAACATAAATATCCAATAAATATTCTCCAAGTGTTCAACATCCTTACCCATTGGGAAAATGCAAATTGAAATTGTCTTAAGATTCCATCTCACGCCTGTCAGAATGGTTATCAAGTAAGCAAATTACAACAAAAGTTGGCCAAGATGTGAGCAAACACCCTTTTTCACTGTTGACAAGAATGCAAGCTAGTGCAGCCACCATGAGAATCAGCATGGAGGCTCCTTAGCTAAAACGTAATACCAGACGAGACAGCTGCGCCACTCCCAGACGTATATCCAAAGTCCTGACACAAGGTCCTTGCATATTGACGCTTAAGGCTACACTACCTATCAACAGACAAATGGAGAAAGAAAATGTGGTGCATAAACAGAATGGAATTTTACTCAGCTGTAAAGAAGACTAAAATCATGACATTTGTAGGAAAACAAAATCAGAAATTGTTACATTGATGAATGTAACCCACACTACTTGAATTCCTTCCCCTTCCCAGAATGAGCTTAGTCACATTGTGTGTGTGTGTGTGTGTGTGTGTGTGTGGTGGGCAGCAAAGGTCATGAAACTAGAAAGGATAAGGAAGAGATGATAAAGATGGGGGGGGAACGGGGGTACCGTTGCATGTGGCCTGGAAGCAGAAGGGGAGTCCTAGAAGGAAGAAGACTCGCCGGGAATATGAGACAGGAGTAGAAGAGTATTACCAACACAATGTATGTATGAGAACGCCATGTTAATATAAAAACTAAGATTAATAAATACTGCAAAAAATGGAAGGACAGTTTTTTGGTTATTTTGTTTTGTTTTGTTTTGTTTTCAAATGCTGAGGTTCAAACCCAGGCCCTTGCTCAGCAAGCATTCTACCACTCAAGGGGAAATTTTTAAAAGATGTCTTCCACTACTTTCACAAAGAGACCATAAGAGGAATGCATTATGAACAATAACTACTAACATATAAATATGGTAGCTACCAAATGTTCCTCAAGTTAGTTTCTACATAGATGAAAGGAGAACTGCTAAAAAAAAAAAAAAAATACATATATTCTGGAACAACCTTGGTAAAAATGCTAAGTGCTGCCATTTAAAGGAGACTTCAATTTGGGAAACCAGTTAGCAATTCCATTTACCTCGAACATTTTCCAGTCCAAATTGTCCTTTATATCCACACTAAGAAAATGCATTACCTAACATAACATTGATTCTAGAAAAAGGATGGAAAGCAGGTTACATATAGACTATTGTATTCCTTCAGTTGCATATTGAATACACACTGAAAACATCCAAATTTGTGCTTAACTGCTTCTTTCCGCATTAACCTGACATGACAGAATCACTATTTTAGGAAACATTCACTATCTTTTACGTCGCCACCAAGTATTTTTGATAATGGAAGCTCAATGAATAAAAGACAGAACCAGGACTTTATTATTTACTTAACAATCACCATTCTTGAGAAGTTCACATACCAGGTGGTGACTTTCTTTTCCTTCCGAAGGGAAATTTTAATCAGAGTACTTAATTATTAAAAAAAAAAAAAAACTAGTAATGCAAGTCTCTAAGCTCTAATTTGTTTTTATATTTTTAGCCAATCTTTACCTTAAAATTAATTCATCTGCTGACTTGACTCAAGAGCGCTGTGCTTTTCTTTTGGGCCCACTGTTAACTATGGCAGAGTCACCAGCTCCAGTCTTCAGGGGGTTCCACTTTCAAAGCCTTAGCTCAAGAACACAGCCTGTTCTCTTCTGAATGCAAACCCGGGGTTCTAGAGGGGTTCTCAACACCAGGCAAACCGGCCACACAGTTCTCCACGTTACAGTACTAAGAAACATAATTTCCAAATCTTCACAGTGAGTTTTAAAATAAAACTTTCCTCACTTATCATCCTAAATGTTCTCAGACCTTCCAGGAAGTCCACATGAGAAATAAAGCAGGAGGAGACCACTTCCCTTATGTCACAAAGTTCACAAAGCACATCACACTACCCAACAACATATGATGCACTGACTGGACTGCCTCCAGGAAGGGTTCTCGAGAACTTAACAGCGGTGACTCACAGGGAAGGAGATCAATTCCACCATAAGCAACTCACAAAGTCAACCTCCTGGCATCACAGTGACAGTGATGGCACTGCTGCCTTGAACACTGCAGTGTGATCCTGGCTCAACATCACATTCCTTCTCAATCCCAATTCTACTTCTAGATACCATAACAGCTACAACAGCAATGCCTTGTCTGACAGTGGGCATACCCATGATCCCAGCACTCAGGAGGTGGAAGCAAAATGGTCAGAAGTTCAAGATCATCCTCGGCTATATAAGGTAATTCAAGGCCAGCCTGAGATACAAGAGACCTTCTTTGTCTCAGAGAAAGAAAGTTTAAGAGATTACGAGATTGAGAGAGAAAGAGATATTACATGATATAACAAAGTATCTGGCTCACCCTAAACTAACAGGGAAATTCGCCCAAGAGACTATAAAAAGGCCTGCTGCTCCTTTAAAACAAAAATAGTGTTCCACTTCCCACAGACAAACCTGTATGTCTTCAAAGGAAAGAATTAAATGTAGGGTTACACATAGGAATCAGTCAGGTTACTATAAAGATACACATAGTCTTTAAAGGGCTAAAACGAATACCCCTTATAGTTCTCTAGAGAGGTCATTTCAGACCAGATCAGGCATATTTTGAGTGGTATAGCTCTCAGAGAAATCATTAGAGAAGGGAAAAATTACACTCAATATTTTATATTCTCAATTCTTCCCTTCATCCATTGATAAATTATGTTCACAAAGTTAAACCCCAAGAAAATAAATATTTAAACACACAGAAATCATATATCCATTTCCTGAGGTTTAGCAATAAAATCATTTATAAAATCTAAGTTAGTAATAAAAGTTCCTGTGTTCCCTAAGGCAAAAGAGTTGATTTCATTTTCTAAGAAATCTCTTTACATTTTAAAAGGGAAATGCTAATTTCTACTAGGCAGTGGATATTCACCATATTTTAACAGTTGTTTGGCTGAAACAGATTATTCTAATATAACATATGTTTGAAAACAGAAAATAGCCATGTTCCACACCAAGAGGATTTGCAAACCTTATAGTATTATCTCAAAAAGAAATCATCACTCTGCACAAACCTGACTAAAACAGAGCATACACTGAGACAAAAAAAAAACTCACTAATTAAGGCAATTTTACCACAAACATGAAAAACTGGAAGATGATAAACACAAGGATGCAGATCCGTCACCACAGTGGACACAGGACACACAAGCACCTGCAGGCGTAGGGCGCTCCACAGCGGTAAGTGCTGCGATGCACAAACTCGGCGGTCAGCGAGGCCAGCGTCACTGGTCGTCCTGTGACGCTGGCCTGTTTCCGCCCCACCAAGCAGCTCCTAAGTAGCAGGCGTAAGTCTACCTCAGCAATAACTGACAACATCCTTGGGAATCCTGGAATGAAAAATCACTGAGGAAAGGAAGGAGGAAAAACTAAACTGGGCTAAGGAAGAGCCTTAGGTTAAAAGACTCTTCCTCTCTTCAGTCTTGTTTTTCCTAAGCGTAGCTGGAAATAAAAACCTGTAAAGTTCACTTTCCCAGGAGTAAACTACTGCCCAAGATCAGCCCTGCTCAACTCCAGGCCCTCCACAGAAACCTAACGCCGCAGAGAAACACGCTTTGCACTCCAAGTCTTATCTGAACAGAAGTTTCTAATACATAATTTCATTTCCCAATTGCCCAAATCAAAGGAAATGTGCTACCACGAGTAAGGATCTAATTTTCAAACTGACAAAGTAGGATGGTTTTCTGTCTCTGATGAATAATAATGTCTCTTATATTTTACAAATAAATTAAAACAGCAAAAAAATCCATTATTAATAAAGTAATTAACCTAAAACATCTCATGAGCTACCCACATGTACAGAGTCTCTAACTCCATTTTTCAAGTACTTCATAAATTATAAAAATCCCTTAGGTGCCAAAATGTCCAAGTTTGTTGTCTAAATGAAAATAGTACACTTTCTCAGAGAAGATATGTTTCCTTGTGCTAAGCAATTAGTTTCCAATTACAAGCAAATAATGAGTGTATTTTTGCTTTGTAAGAGAAAAACAGTCATCAATTACAACTTGTGAGCTCTGTGACAATTCAGTCCAGTATACATACACACATACATTGCAATCATTACCATCTAAAGGTCTTAGTCTTTTTATTATAATGTACACTAATCATGGGAAACATGAATAAATTTAATTGGGTTTCCAAGAGTTTACAAAGGTGAGTAAACAAATTCTACAGGAATGAAAAATATAGACACAAAATAAAAATATTCACTTTATTCAAGAATTCTGGAATAACCCTCCTCCTTATGGCCCATGTGATCTAAATGTAAAATTGGTACTTCTGTGAAATACCAATTTGAAATAGATAGCAAAGTTTGTTAACTGCAATACCATTTTCAAACATTTATTTATTTACAAGAAAGAGGGGGAGAGAGAGAATGGGCGCGCCAGGGCCTCCAGCCACTGCAAATGAGCTCCAGATGCATGTGCCCCCTTGTGTATCTGCCTTACATTGGTCCTGGAGAATCGAACCAGGGTCCTTTGGCTTTGCAGGCAAATGTCTTAACCACGAAGCCATCTCTCCAGCCCCAGAGCAATGATTTTTTAACCTAGCAATTCTAATTTTCAGAAATCCTACATAACTACAGAAAACTATATTTATAAGGTTCATCACTATATTATTAACAGCAAAATTAAAAATTGGATACATCCATGCTAAAGAATATTATACAACTCCTTGTAAGGAAGTAGACCTACACAAACTTGTATGGATAGTAATATAATGAAGAGGGCTACAGAGATGGCTCAGCAATTTAGGCGCTTGCCTACAAAGCCTAACAACCCGGATTCAATCCCCAGTACCCATGTAATGCCAGATGTATAAGGTGGCACATGTGTCTGCAGTTCATTTGCAGTGGCTAGAGGCCCTGGTGTGCCCACTTTTTCTATCTGCCTCTTTCTATCTCTCTCAACTAACTAACTAAATATAAATAAACTTTTAACAAAGAAAAAGAAAAAAAAGGGTCTGACAGTTTTGCTTTTTAAAACAATGAGCATGTACCACTTTAATATAAAGCATCCTGGCTGGAGAAATGGCTTAGTGCAGCCAAAAGACCAAGGTTTGATTCCCCAGGACCCTCATAAGCCAGATGCATGTGTCTGGAGTCTGTTTACAATGGCTGGAGACCCTGGTGGTGAATGCAACCTCTATCTGCCTCTTCCTCTCTCATAAATAAATAAATGAATAAATAATAAAATATTTAAAAATAAATAAATAAAGCATCCATCCAATTCTTTTTTTTTTTTTTTTTTTGATTTTTCAAGGTAGGGTCTCACTCTAGCCCAGGTTGAACTGGAATTCACTATGTAGTCTCAGGGTGTCCTTGAACTCATGGCAATCTTCCTACCTCTGCATCCAGACTGCTTGGATTAAAGGCGTGCGCTACCACGCCTGGCAATCCATAAAATGCTTATCTCCCTGTGAGTGATATCTAGAGCACAAGTTTAAAGAGTTTAAGTCATGTCCTGAATTCTCTCTTCTATGACTGAAGCTTTCAAGTTAAACAGAAGCTAATCTAGGTAAGATAGATGAAAATCTCATTTCCTTTACTAAAATTCGACCAAGCATCATGAAGCACTTAAAAAAGTAAACTTAGTCACATAGTTATCTCTTTTATCTTACAGCCCTACTCCCTAAAACATACACTTGCAAAAAGGTGGGTAAGCAACAACGCAGCACATGTAAGCATTCTCACATTTTCGATAGTACCCGCCTGTCCAATGCTATATTCTCGGTATCGCCCAAGCATCTGATCCACTTGTCGCAGGTTCCGACTGGTATCCTAGATAGAGAAAACAGTTAGTTAGCTGCTTCAGACACTGCCTTTCTGGGTCAATTTTAGTAGTCCGTCAAAGAGCTAAGGCAACATTTGTAAAAGCCACAGTTTATATCAGAGTTAAGCTGGACATCAATAGACTTCACAAGCATCAAATCCTAACATGTAACACCGGGGGAAAAAACTTAACTGTATATGCCATTTATGTGTGTTAAATCTGAAGCATACAGTTTAAATCCTTATCCAAGGTTCTATAATAATTTGTGGCAACCAAACCACAAATTGCAAAGAAACCTTATCATAAATTTGTGTACCTCTAATTCACACCCTTTTTACAGTAAAACAACCCTGAAGATAAAGAATTCTAGCCCAGCATGGGCTACAGAGTAAGTATAAGGACAAGCTGGACTACACAGTGAAACAATACCTTTAGAAAGAGAGGGGCAAAAAAAAGCAAATCTACTAGACTATATATAAGAGAAGCAAATCATTCACACCTATGTTAATACAATTATTGTCTCACCTCAGAAATTGATTAAAGAAAAGAACAACACAATATCCTTTTACCCTTTTTCCTTATGAACAGTAACTTTAGCTCTAATCACAACAAAAAAACATCCATCTTTGGGGTTTCACGGTTAAGGCCTTTGTCTATAAAGCCCAATGACCCAGATTCAATTCCCTAGTACTGACATAAAGCCAGATGCACAAAGCAGTGCATGCATCTGGAGTTTGTATGCAGCAGCTGGAGGCCCTAGAGTGTCTATTCTCTGTCCTCGCTCTCTCTCTGCTTACAAATAAATAACAAAAATACTTGTAAAAAAAACTTCCCTCTAAATATGTTCAGTCTCACCTAAGAGATTAATAGAGCTATATACTAATATGTTTCATGAGTAGGAAGGTACAAGGAATCATACCCTAAAATTCCACTGATATGTTAGTTTAAATAACTTTAACAATGGGCCTTTTTACCTTTAATATGTATATCTTAACTTATTTATTTATTTGAGAGAGAGAAAGAGGCAGAGAATGTGCCTCTAGCCACTGCAAAAGAACTCCAGATGCATGCTCCACCTCGTGCATCTGGCTTATGCCGGTACTGAGGAATCAAACCTGGGTCCTGAGGCTTCGCAGGTAAGTCCCTTAACCCTTAAGCCATCTCTCCAGGTCCCCTTCTTACTCTTAAATCTAATTATTGTTTCTCTGATTATTCTCTTCTCATTTAAGCAAACTAAAGTAACCCGAAGCAGTTAAAAGCCAAAATCCATGTTTATGCAGGTTAAGTCAAAAGCAAGGGATTGATCAATAAGAAAAAGTTATATTTCTGAATTAAGGTTCTCCCAGTGTGAACATGTCCTGTTCCCTTGCCCTATTCCCAAGCTCTTTGTACAAAAAGGACTCATAGTGTCTCCACTCTAACTTCTGAACAAGGCCAAGCATTATGCTCCAAAACAGCACGGTATCTCTACATGGACTATTCATTCACAAATCATCTACGTCACCACAGCTGCTCTAAAGGCATATGTGCACAAAACCACAGGACGGTTGTGGTACTTCTCCCACTCCCACCACACCTCGTTTGGAAACGCTACTTTATCCCAGAACGTGGGCCAGAAATGCAGCTCAGTTGGGAAAGTACCTGTCTAGCAAGCATAAAGGCCTCAAAAAAATCCAGGGGCTGCAAACTCTACTCCCCATTGCCATTTGGGATTACAGATGCGCATGCTTCTTGCATCCATATGGCTTGATGTGAGTTCTGGAGATCAGAACTTTAGTTACTAAGGTTAGCCAGCAAGTACTTTTACGCACTGAGTCATCTCCCTAGAACAAGTTTCGTCATTTGAAAACATTAGCCTTGTGGTCATTTGTTACGGTGCTAAGGAAGTTAGTACACAGAATGACGCTAATGTCAACCACTGGTAAACTAACCTGTAAAGTACTTGTTATCGTGTTCACCTTGTCGGTGACATTTACTGCAGGTTGACTTCTAGTCTCCCTGGGTGTTGTCCTGGCAGCCCGTCGATTCAGTGGGTCATGGTAGTGGAATTGTTCTGAATCACTGGACGATTCTGCCATTGATGTATACAAATCCTTCAAAACAAATAAAAGCCGAGGTCAATCAAACAGTTAAGAGCACAGAAATGTGATCAATTTAACTCTCAGTTTCTGCTGTTTTTAAGCACTTACTAGTTAGACCTGTGGCAAGTACCCAAACCAGGAAATCCAAGGTCACCCCCTATGTACTTCTTCCTTTGTTTACTCTGCTCTGATAGAACAGTTCCCTAGATGGTTTGAGTCACATTTACAACTCCAAGTAATAGTTCCCTAGATCTGTGCAGGGCTCTAAGTACTTTCATATACAGTATCTCTCAATACAATCTCAACACTTCTATAAAGTACATGAAAAAACAGATGTTCTCTGAAGACCTACAGTTGTCTTAATATTAATCTAATTTCCATTCTACTAAGCAAACACCACAGCAGCTTGGTTTACAGAATAAGACCTTATCTCTCAGGAAAATAAAAAAAACGTGCAACACTGAGAGTGCGAAAATTCAACCAGCTGCTCAGATAACTCCAGTGAATACAGATATGTATCAGAATTTTCTAATTTTCATTTCAACTTGGCTAAACATAACCAAATTGAAATTGTTACCATCCTTTTTAATAACTTAGAAAAATATTTAAGACAGGTATTAATACAGGGACTAACAGAGTATGAAGTTAAGATTAATGGTTAATATTACCAGTCTGACATATGGGCTTGTAAGTTTTTAAATAAGTTATCTACAGCATGGGCTGGAGCGCTGGTTTAGTGGTTAAGGTGCCTGTCTACAAAGCCTAAGGACCCAGGTTCGATTCTCCAAGACCCACATAAGCCAGATGCACGAGGTGGCGCATGCGTCTGGAGTTCGTTTGCAGTGGCTGGAGGCCCTGGTGTGCACAATCTTCCCTTCTCTCTCTTGCTCTCGCTCGCTTGCTCTCTTTCTCTCTCTATTTCTCTCTCAAGTGAATAAATAAACAAAAGTGAAATATATGTTAAGAAGAGCTCTGCAGCACTACACAGTAAGTCTTGGCCTCCTCCCAGCACTAGCCCTCTAGCCCCCTCCCCAGGAAAAACCCTGGACGGCGTCATGTGCCACCCGCCACAGCTTATGGTCATACTTTGACCACAGTCACAGGTATTGCAAACCTTTTTTATAGACCACACATTGTAATCAGTTTACATGTACTGACAAGAGAAGATGTAGAGTAAGTGAATTTAACTCTACAACAGAATGTCTTCATAGAAGTAAATAAAATTAAAAGCCACGGCAACTGAATTACCTTTTGCTATCACACAATACAGAAACTTACCCAGCTAGGATTGCATACTTTTACCACAGCAGAATCACACTTTCCCCATGAGTCTCACTAATGCAGATACACAAAGTCTTCTGTCAGTAATTTCAATTACTCTGAGCAAAGAACGTTGTTCAAATTCCTGCATGTGATGGAACTCCTACAGAAAAATCAAGATTCAAGGTGATACACATCTCAGACATTTGCATGCCATTTCCTTGGGTATATAAAACATTCAACAATCTTCTAAGTATTTTTAACTGCATAGGTTTCACAACAGTTGAATTAAGGAAAATCAAATATGATTATAAAATGGATTCATTTCACTGTTAATAAAAACTTGGCATTTTCTTCAAATGTTACAATTCAAAAAGTCAGACAGACATGACTCCCATAGCTAACTTGAGTGGTCACAACACAAAAAGCAGCAACAATGCCAGAGTCACACCCCCACCAAAAAAATATCAATCTACCATGAGCAAGCAAAGCACTACTTAGATACAGAGTGGGTAGAAGGGGGAAGTGAAAACATAGTGGCCACTGAAGTTAGCAAGGGGTACACACACTTAGACAAAGCATCAGGTAGAATGGACTAAGGACCAGGAAGAGTCCTGGGAGCCCCTGAACACAAGTAGTTCACAGAGAAAACACAAGGCAGTGGCAATGACATAGTCTTCATTCATCATCAACAACATAGTATGTTTTATACTACTATTCAAAAATGTTTCAAGTGTGATGTATACCAAAGGTAAACTGACTTCATAATATGTTCTAGCCAGTGAAAGTTGCTGACATATTAGATTCATTCCATGTAGACAAACATATCTAGCCATTGAAAAGTTCAACATGATAGTCTAAAAAAAATGTAAATTTAATAATGATATCCTTTCTGGCCTGTTGTTTGGGTATTTTTTTTCAATAATAATGTCTGCAGGCAGGTCACTGAAGAAAGTGCACACTTCACTCTTGTAATGAGACTATGTCAGTTGAGAGAACTTGTCTGTGTGTCAGCAAGCAACCTCTGCCAAGAGCAATTTGTACCTCTGACCTAGTGATCATATTCCTAAACAAAAATCAAATGGAAAGCATACAGAAGCCTGTTCATAAAGGTACTTTCTGTGATGAAAATGAAACAACTTGAATTCACAACTATGAGTATGGAGCCTAGTATGGTGACACATGTCAGTAATCTTGGCACTTAAAGGTAAGAGAATTGACACTTCAAGATCATACTCACTACATAGTGAGTTTGAGACCAAGACCAGCCTGAGCTACAAGGGACCCTGTCTCAAAAAAAATAAAATAAAATAAAATAAAAACAAATTCAGAAGGCTAGACTGTAGCTCAGTTGGTAGAGTGCTTGTCACCATGCATAAAGGCTTAGGTTTGACCCTCAGCATGGCATAAATGGCATGGTGGCTCATGCCAACAATCATAGAACTTGGGAGGTAGAAACTAGAGAATCAGAAGTTTAAGATTACACTCAGGAAGTCCTTGCCTTTAAAAAAAAAAAAAAAAGTAGTAAAATAAAAGAGTGAGAGGAACCGGGTATGGTAGCACATACCTGTAATCCCAGAACTCAGGAGGCAGAGGTACGAGGATCACCATGAGTTTGAGACCAGCTGAGACTACATAGTAAATTCCAGGTCAGCCCAGGCTATAGCAAGACCCTACCTCATGAAAAAAAAAAAAAAAAAGAAGAAGAAGAAAAGAAAAATTTTTAAATATTGAGAAAAAAAGAACAGTTAAGAATCAGAACATCCGCATGATGGAACAGTACACAATCATTAAAAATCCTTGGGCTGGAGTGACTGCTTAGCAGTTAAGGTGCTTGCCTGCAAAGCCTAAGAACCCAGGTTCGATTCTCCAGGTCCCACAAAAGTCAAAAGCATGTAGTGGCACATGTATCTGGAGTTTCTTTGTAGTGGCTAGAGGCCCTCTCTCTCTCTCTCTCTCTCTCTCTCTCTCTCTCTCTCTCTCTATCTTTCTCTCCCCCGCCCCCTTCCCCGGGGGTGTGTATGTCTCCAATAAATAAAAATAAAAAGATTTTTTTAAGATCCTGCTTCCAAACACTGAATAGCAAGGCAAGAGATAAATGTGTGAGCTCCGGGGCTGGAGCAGCAACTGCACTGCTCAAGTGCTTGCCTTGCAAACAGGAGGACCAAGGACCAAGGTTCAATTATTAAACAAAAGAAAATTAGTGGCACATACTAGTGATTCCAGCACTGGGGAGACAGAAGAAAGTGGATCCCTAAGGGTTGCTGACCAGCATAGGCAGCACCAAGCCAGTGAGACTCCCTGTCCCAAAGAAAGGTTAATAGTGCTCCAGAGGAACGTCAGGTGAAGGTGTCCTGTGGCCTCCACATGCACACACACATGCACATGCAGCCCCACACACGTACACCATGTACATGAATATACACGCACGCAGATGCCCAAAAAAGGCATCAATTCCAGTTCTATAAATGCGGCGTGCTTTCTAGATGTGAGGCAAACATGGGGAAAACTGCAGCACAGAAACCTGTGCAGATGTGTGTATAAATTACCAGGATGGAAATCTGGAGAAAAGGGTAAGGTTAAGAGGAAAGAAACTGGGCTGGGGAGATGGCTCGGTAAATAAAGCCCTTGCCACACAATCATAGGACCTGTGTTAGGATTCCCAGCGCCCATGGTAATGCAGGACAGGGTGGCACATGTCAGTAATGTCAGCACTCAGGAGGCAGAGACAGGCAGAATCCTGGGACAAGCTGGATACCTAGACAAGCCAAGTCAGTGAGTCACTCTGTCTCAATAAAATAAAGTGGAGAACAATTTAAAAAGACAGCTCAAGAAGCCTCCTCCAGAGTACCTGCTGCCAGGATGCTGGAAAGAGCTATGCAGCCTTTGGAAGGAGAAAGGTCATCAGTGGTCTTAACCAGCAGTGGACCCTCCAAGCATGCCGCTGGCCAGCCAAGCAATAAGCACCAACTGGTGCAATGGTGGTATGACTTTTTGGGGGAAAGCCAACTGCTCTCGGACTGGATTTGAGGCCAACTCCATGGGAGGGAATTAATGCATGGTATGGAGAACTTAGTCAAAAGCCTATGGCTGAGGAGGTCATCAGCCCTAGGGGAGAAACTACTACTGTTATCTGGCTAAATAGATATATTATGGCCACCAAACTGTCCTCTAAACACTTATATTTATGCCCACATATTAATGCTACTTCCATTTTTGGTTAGAGAAGTTTCTCTTTTCAGATGGTGGTAAACACTGAAATGACTCAAAAATGGACAAAGAAATACCAAGGCCCTTGGTTTCCCACCAAAACTAGTTGCTAAGACCCTACTGCTGAAGACTCCACATACTTGGGCTGCATGTCAAAGAGAAATCAAACTGGAGCTGAGCTGAAAACTTCCTCCCTGTGGTCCAGCTGATAAAAACCTGGAAAAAGCTAAGCTGTAGACAGCCCTATGGGAGACAGAAGTCATCAACAGTGATAAACAATAGTGGACATTGCAAGCCTTAAGACTGGCCAGCCAGACCAAATGTGCAATATGGCATGTCTGTTATGAAGGAAACTACCCACTGTCAAACTGGACCAGAGAACCACTCCATAGGAGGAAATACATGCCTGGTACTGAAAAGCTAGTCAAAAGCCTATGGCAGGGCAGGTCATGAGCCCGAGGTGTAACGCTTGCTGGTGTCTAGCTAGATGCATAGATCATGCTCACCAAACTGCCCAGTAAGCACTTCTCTTAATGTTCATATCGATATATTAATGCTACTCTCACTTTTGGTTAGAGAAGCTTCTCTTTTCAAATGGCGGTGACCACTGGGAAGACTCAAAAGTTACCATAGTGCTGAGAAGAAGTGACAGTGAACCCCTCCTGAACCGCAAAATCCTGCATAAATATCAGTGTATTGGCAT